>NW_015167784.1:6188-11458 GCF_001447785.1 Gekko japonicus
AATGACCTCTGCAACCCCCCAAATCATCTGGTCGCCCTCCTCTGAACTCTTCCCAGCTCTGCGATGTCCTTTTGGAGATATGGTGTCCGGAACTGTCCACAGTATTCCAAATGAGGCCGCCCCATACAGGGTCATTACGACATCGTCCGTCTTATTTCTGACCCATGCGGCGTCTAAGCTGTGGAGTCTTCTGAGCAAAAATTCTACTTTGTGAGCTCCTGGCATTAATGTTGTGAGCGAGCGATTTGGCCGCTGCATCAATGAGTCTGCTCTGGAGCCCTCCTTCCTGAGCGAAGGCAAAAAATGTGTGAGCCGGAGGCTAAAAAACTGAGCTAGCTCGTACTCACTCAGCTCAAAGGGAACACTGTTTCGGACCCAACTAGATGTTTTGTCCTCCTGTCCTGATGCTAGAATAGCAGGTCTGTGAAGCCAGAACAACGTGCGTTCGGCGCATTCCTTGTCACTTTCACAATTAGGATAAGACTTCTTTTTTTAATCTAGTCTGGTAAGTAAAGGTAAAGGTTCCCTTGCTCGAAAGCCAGTCGAATCCGACTCTAGGGTTGCGGTGCTCATCTCCGTTTCCAAGCCGAAGAGCCAGCGCTGTCCGAAGACGTTTCCGGGGTCACGTGGCCGGCATGACTAAACACCGAGGCGCACGGAACGCTGTTACCTTCCCACCGAAGTGGTACCTATTTATCTACTTGCAATTTCTTGCTTTTGAACTGCTAGGTTGGCAGGAGCTGGAACTAGAGATGGGAGCTCACTCCGTCATGCGGCACACTCGGGTCTTGAACTGCTGAACTACTGACCTTCCACAAAACACTCCCTCCGCAGTACAGCCTACTCCTCATCAGTACATCAGTGTACTGAGATTGATGTGACGCACCCGCAGCTTGCTTGTGGGGAGGGCGGGATATAAATTCAATAAATAAATACATAAAAGGGGGGGTAGTCCCTCTGCGCATGCTCAGAGCACTGGGCCCCTGCGCCATTGTTTTTAAAGAGAAGCGGGTTCTCTTGCCCTTTGAAATGTGGTGTCGGAAGGAGGGCTTTAGGGATATTGTGGACTGGCAAAAAGAGAAATCAGTGGGTTTTCAATCAGATCCAGACTGAACTCTCCCTAGAGAGCCAGTTTGGTGTAGTGGTTAAGTGCGCGGACTCTAATCTGGGAGAGCCAGGTTTGATTCCCCACTCCTCCACTCGCAGCCGCTGGTGTGACCTTGGGTCAGTCACAAGTCCTCTCAGAGCTGTTCTCTCATGAACAGTTCTCGAGAGAGCTCTCTCAGCCCCACCGACCTCACAGGCAATGCTCCCTCTAAGCTGTGGAGTCTTGTGAGCAAAAATCCTACTTTGTGAGCTACTGGCATTAAAGTTGTGAGTGAGAGATTTGGCTGCTGCATAAATTAGTCTGCTCTGGAGCCCTCCTTCCTGAGCGAAGACAAAAACGTGTGAGCCGGAGGCTAAAAAACTGTGAGCTAGCTCACACTCACTCAGCTTAGAGGGAACACTGCTCACAGGGTGTCTGTTGTGGGGAGGGGAAGGGAAAGGAGTTTGTAAGCCGCTCTGAGACTCCTTTGGATAGTGAAGGGCGGGGGATAAATCCAATCTCCTCCTCCTCCTCCTCCTCCTTTTTCTTCTTCCTAAAATCACTAAACTGAGGCTATCGTACTTTGGTCACATTATAAGAAGGAGTCACTGGAAAAGACAATCAGGCTAGGAAAAGTGGAAGGCAGCAGGAAAAGAGGGAGATCCCAGATGAGATGGATTGACTATGTCCAGGAAGCCCCGGCCCTGCATTTGCGAGACCTGAATAAGGCTGTTAAAAATTCAACATTTTGGAGGTCGGTCGTTCATAGGGTCACCTTAAATCAGAAGCAACTTGGATGGCACTTCACACATACACAAGCTCTCTTTGCGGAGGAGTGAGGTTGCCAGCCTCCAGGTGGGGCCTGGAGATCTCTAAGAATTAGAACTAGGGCTGCCAAGTCCCCCCAGGGGGCGGATTTCCCCCCGCTTTGGAGGCCCGATTTCCGCCGCCGAGAAAACGGGCCCCGGGGGAAACCCCACCCCGGCGTGCACATCAGCCGGAGGTGACATGATGACGCCGGGCACGCTGGGGGCGGGGCCACAGCCATTTCCCCTCCCCACAACAGACACCCTGTGGGGTGGGTGGGGCTGAGAGAACTCTGACACAAACTGCTCTTTTCCAAGGACAGCTGTGCCAGAACTTGTGACTGACCCAAGGTCACCCAGCCAGGTGCAAGTGGAGGAGTGGGGAATCAAACCCGGTTCTCCCAGATTAGAATCCACGCACTTCACCACTACACCAAACTGGATCTCTATGTTTTCCCCTCAAATCCAATCTCTTCTCTTAAATCCAATCTCTTCTCTTCTTCTTCTCTATGTCGCCTACTCAGAATTAATGTTGTATTTTCTCGGCATCAAGATCCGGGCTATTTTTGTGCAGGAACTCACAGGAACGGAGTTCCGGCTGGCTTCAGAGTTGGTCACGCCCACTACAGCCAAAACCTCTGTGTGTGTGGCTACAGAGGGAAGGCCTGGAGAGCAAACACACACACCCCCGCGACTCTGAGGTGGGCGGGCTGCAAGGCGCCCGGGCAAGCCAAGGGAAGGCATGGGGGTGTGACCTAATATGCTAATGAGCTGTGCTGTCAGGGGTGTGGACCAATATGCTAACGAGTTTCAGCTGTTGGGTGTGGCCTATTATGCTCATGAGTTCCTGCTGGGCTTTTTCTACAAAAATAGCCCTGATCAAGATTAATTCTGAGTAGGAGACATAGAGCACGGGCTCCAAGTATAAAGCGACCTGACGAAGCATTGAGGGAAACAGATTGTTTCCCCGGGAAATCTGTAGTTGCATGGCAATTGTTGTGTTGTGTAGTGGGTTAGACGCATGTAGAAACCACAGAGACGGATGTAGTGATCGGCATGGTTTACTGGTACACAACTAGAACACAGAACACCGGCTGGGTGGCCAGCTATATACAGTACCTGGGAACACCCCTAGATCCTATTGGTGGGTTTAAAGGTAAAAGGAAAAGGTTCCCTTGCTCGAAAGCCAGTCGAGTCCGAACTCTAGGGTTGCGGTGCTCATCTCCGTTTCAAAGCCGAAGAGCCAGCGCTGTCCGAAGACGTTTCCATGGTCATGTGGCCAGCATGACTAAACACCGAGGCGCACAGAACGCTGTTACCTTCCCACCGAAGTGGTACCTATTTATCTACTTGCAATCTCTTGCTTTCGAACTGCTAGGTTGGCAGTTTTCCTTTCTCCAAGGAAAATCCAGGAGACTAGTCCCTACTGTTCCTAGGGAGTTAAGCTCGGCAGTAAATCACTAGTGCCTAGTGGCGGTCAGCGGACATAACATGTTGGTAGCAGCAGCGGCACTGCATGACATAAAATGAAGAAACAGAAGAAGAAGCAAATTCGTGCACTGCAATTGGACTAGAATCATTTTTGCACAGTGGACATTGGTGGGGTGCAGCCTTGGAGAAATTGGCTGCTTTGGAGGGTGGACTCGAAGGCCTTGTACCCTGGTGAGGCCCCTCCCCTCCCCAAACTCCACCCTCTTCAGGCTCAACCCCCAAAGTCTCCAGGAATTTCCCAACGTGGAGCTGGTAACCCTATGCAGACATCTGAAAGCTGCTGTGCTACCAGATTCTAGCCTGAGGCAGTGAGTATGCACTACAGGGAAGGATCCAGACCAGGCAGCTGCTTGCCTGGAGTCAGGGCACTACTTCCCGGATTACAAGGAAAGTCCGGGTTGCCTGCCTTCCCAAGCAAGGGATTTGGAGAGTTAGTTTGATATGTGTGGAGCAACACCACCATCTAGTGGTTAGGATAGAAATGACAGATGATGTGTCCCGCTGGTGGACCTTCTGATGGGACCTGGGTTGTGGCCACTGTGTGACACAGCGTGTTGGACTGGATGGGCCATTATTCTGATCCAACATGGCTTCTCTCATGTTCTTATGTCTGGGGCAGTGATGCTCTGTGTTCTTGGTGCTGGGGGGGCAACAGTGGGAGGGCTTCTGGAAGTTCTGGCTCCGCTGGTGGACCTCCTGATGGCACCTGGGTTTGGGCCACTGCGTGAAACAGAGTGTTGGCCTGGATGGGCCATTGGCCTGATCCAACATGGCGGCTTCTCTTATGTTCTTATGTCTAGGGCAGTGATGCTCTGTCTTCTTGGTGCTTCGGGGGCCAAGAGTGGGAGGGCTTCTGGAGTTCTGGCCCCGCTGGTGGACCTCCTGATGGCACCTGGGTTTTGGCCACTGTGTGACACAGAGTGTTGGACTGGATGGGCCATTGGCCTGATCCAGCATGGCTTCTCTTATGTTCTTATGTCTAGGGCTTCTTATGTTCTTATGTCTCTGTCTTCTTGGTGCTTAGGGGACCAAGAGAGGGAGGGCTTCTGGAGTTCTGGCCCCGCTGGTGGACCTCCTGATGGCACCTGGGTTTTGGCCACTGTGTGACACAGAGTGTTGGACTGGATGGGCCACTGACCTGATCCAGCGTGGCTTCTTTTACGTTCTTATGTCATATAGAGGAGAGAGCAGAGTTGTCCGCCGTCACCCAAGAAGGTCAGAGCAGAAGCAACCAGCTGAAATTAAATCAAAAGCACTTTTGGCTTACCATTAGAAAGAACTTCCTGACAGAGCAGTTCCTCAGTGGAACAGGTTTCCTTGGGAGGTGGTGGGCTTCTTTGTAGGTTTGTAATCAGGGGCTAGATGGCCCTCTGGCCACAGAGCTGATTCGAAGAAGAAGGAGGATGTAATGTATGCGCCATTACCACGTGCGCGACCGTTGGGCCATGCGGTCAAGCACAAGCCCAGAGCTTCGCTCCTGCAGAACAATAGCGGAGCGGATCCTAGCCCGCACCAACCAGAGGGCCAGGTCCGCGGCCGAGAGCCAATGGGACTCTCGGCCACTGTAAATAACCTATAGGGTCACTAGGGGGTGTGTTTTGGTGGTGGGTTTCTGAGCATATATACCGGCCTGCGTGCCGGGGGTTCTTGTCTTTGTTCTTCACTAATAAAGTACTCTTTGCTGAATCACTCCACGTTTCCGAGTACTTTTCACTGGCGACGAAGGTGGGATTCTACCTACAGAGCAGTTCCTCAGTGGAACAGGTTTCCTTGGGAGGTGGTGGGCTTCTTTGTAGGTTTGTAATCAGGGGCTAGATGGCCCTCTGGCCACAGAGCTTATTCGAAGAAGAAGGAGGATGTAATGTATGCGCCATTACCACGTGCGC
>NW_015167785.1:0-2348 GCF_001447785.1 Gekko japonicus
ATAAAGCTCAACAGCACCTCATTATTGGTTTATTTATAGTGAGACAGTTGTCACAGATAGGATCATCGATAGTCCATAGCTGATATTCTAAATCAATAAACTACTTGGAATATTCAGTTTCTTCACCACAGTCAACCGAACCTTCCCATTACACGTCCATATGGCTGTTCATTCTTGACCCATGAATATTGTCCATTATGTATCAGATAACCCATATGAAGGGACTGCTACAATCAGAAAGACAAATAAGAGACCATATACTGGCAACAAGCCAGAAGACCAAAGGGAAGGATGAGCACTTTATTGAGTGAGGGACTTGACAAGCAACTCACAGGTAGGATATAGATGGTGACAAAGTTTTGGTTAGCATTCTCTCCCCTTCTCAAACCCTATTTCCAGAAGCATCAGAGACTGAATCTGGTAGCTTAACCACATTCTCCATTACTGGAGCAATTGCCCTCTTCTGAATTGAATAATATACCCTGAGGTTCAAAAATTGCTGAGCTGTGGAGGTCAGACCTATTGAAGACTAACAGAACAATCTTCTGCTGTGACTGTGCTGCAGTGGCCGGCCACAATATAGCCATGGTGCCACTACTCCTTTCCCTATGGGGATAAGTTATGTGGCAGTCAGCAAACAAAATCCACCCATTTGTATTGTTTTCTGAGGGTAATCATAGTGTCCACTGCAACTGTGCCACTGCAGATCAGTGGAGGCATTGCGCTGATGCGGTGGCACTGTGATGGACAGGGCAGCCAGAACTAATCAGGGGTCATGTGGCAAGAGGGTGGAGTCCAGTGCCCGTCATAGGCAGGAGCAGAGAGGGGCAGGCCACAAGAGTCTCGCTCGTTAGCGGCACACCCCCACCCCCTTAAATAGGCCAACTCCCATCAGCAGTCCTGGGCACCTGACAGTGGGGAGGGGTTACAGCCGTCTACCCCATAGGCATCCACAGCTGTCTCAAGGAGTCCCCAAAGGGTAGAAGGGGGGTTGTCGTTGCTACCCTATGCGTTTGCAGGTGTCCTCTGCTCACCAGCGGGCATGCTTCCCAGCCGCCCAGCCACGCCACTGAGGGCAATGCTGTCAGTGGCACAGGAGAGGGGGCCGCGTGGATGGGCTCAGATGTGAGGGCATGCAGCACCGCCATCAGATCCCCCAAATGCTGGCTCAATGGAACAGAAATTATCTGGGACTGGAATGACCCTCATGCCTCTCCCAGAGCAATCCATGCCTCGAGAATGTCATTCAAAATCCAGCACCTTCCCCAATCTCCCTCCAAATACATGAGGTCTGCCTGTTGCATTGGCTCCCCCCACCACCACCATTGACTCCAGGGAACCCCATGATCCCCTGCCCCCTCAGTGACATCTTCCCAGATGTCTTCCCCCTGGGTGACAGAAGCCCCCCCTCTCCAAGAGTAGACACAGTTATGAATTTCATTCATTCACTCTATTCATTGCCCACCTTTCTCCACATGAGGACCCCAAGTGGCTTACACTGTTCTCCTCTCCTCTGTTGCATACCCACACTGTGAGGCAGGGTGGGCAGAGAGTGTGGAACTGGCACAAGTGGGGATTGAAATCTGGGTCTCTCACATCCTAGTCTCACACTTTAACCACTGCACCAAGCTGGTCTGTTTCCGTACACCACCATCCACAGCCCTCCCTTTTGGACATATCATCAGGCAGCCCTCAGGGGGAGTCACTGATGGGGAGAGCGTGGGGCAAGGAGGGGCACAGGGCTCTTGTTATGCAGACAGAGACACAGTTGTGGCACAACACGGACTTTATTGAACTGCAAATCATGGTGAGGTTTGCAGACTTCATTTGCTACCTCCCTGGGGCCATGGGGAGGAGTACTGAGGATCTCCTGGCATGGCATGCGTCTCAGTGGGGTGGAGCTGCAGGTGGACCTTGGGAAAAGGTGGCTGGATACAATGATCAACTCCAAGAGGAGGGCTGGGAGAGCAGACTGAGCAGAGTGGGGGGGGGGGGAGGCAGGACTAGCCAAACCCAGAGGTCTTCTTGTTGAATCTTCACTGGCAGGGAAGCAGAAACAGAGATATGTCCAGCCATAGCAACATGGCACAAGTGCTATGCCATACTAAGCCATGGATGTTGCCGTGACAGGCTCTGCAAATGCAGACCCATGGAGGGGGGAACCTCACCATGAACCCCACGCCTTGAGGCACATGATGGTGCCATCTGAATTACACTCACCTGTCCTGTGTTGTCCTCAGGGACCGGTAGTGATCCATCCAGAACAGCACCTACAGCTGCTGATCAAGTCTCTGATTGTGCACGGAAATGAGTCAGAGTCTCCTGGGAAACTGGTCCACCATGTAGAG
>NW_015167785.1:8627-11010 GCF_001447785.1 Gekko japonicus
TGCACCAAACAATTCCTAAAGATTTGCCAAAACACTGCTCTGTCGATAAATTGCAGCATTTTGAATTAGCACCAGAGCTTTAAGAGCTCTGCAGCTGTCACCTGGAGACTGGCAACAGCTTGTTTGGAGGGTGGGGAGTATGGAATTGTATCTGTCTGAGGTCCTCCTCTTCCTCCTCCTCAGACCCCACCCTCAGCAGGCTTCATCACTAAAATATCCTGGAAGTTTCCAACCTGGAGTTGGCAACCCTATGTCCTTTCCAGGCAACCATCAGCCTACCTTTATCTGCCTGTCTGTCTTCAGGTTTACACCCCCACCCCCAGCCTCTGCCTAGGGAAAGGGCAGTCTTTCCCTGCAATGGGAAACAAAGCAGCTGACATCATTCTCCTCTCCCCCGTATGATCCGCACAACTACCCTATGAGGTATGTTAAGGGTTAAAGTGTGTGAGTGGTCCATAATCCCCCAGGCAGCTTTTAAAACATGAACCTGAGACCTGCACACCACCAGAATACAGCAGGTTCCATATGCAACTGACATTCCAACTGCCTTGCTGGGGGGGGGGGAGTTTGAGGTGTGGAATGGAGTGAAGTCCAATCAGCTTCCATATGCAAAAGACCTTGAAACACTGGGCGGGACTGCACAAAGCAGCCAGTCAACCCAGCCAGCGTCTTCTGACTGACAGTTCAAGCGTCCATACACTAAAGGTGTGCATTTTGGAACGTTGGAGCCCACTATGGCTTTATATATAAGGGAGAGATAATTTGCTTAGAGAAAACTGGTATCGTTTATAGATACGCATTTGCAAGAAACACCACATCTATTATAATCTGCATCCATAAGAAGCATCTTTGAACCCCCACAAAAGGAGTCACTAGATTTGAATTTCAATATATCTTCTTCTATAGTATCTAGCAAACAGCATTTTCTATAACAATTTAGTGCAAACATTTGTACAATGTATTATTGTACCTTTTTACATAGACATGTAAGTACAATGCATCTTCTCAAGATGAAATAAGAACAAAATTTAAAGACTACAATTCCTTGAATATCAAAAATTCAACATGCTACAATGCTCATGTAAATTAAAACACAATTCACTTTAGGAAAAGAGGTTCCCTTCATCTAACATAATGATCTGGCAACAGTGATCCACACTATGGTCACCTCGAGGTTGGACTATAATGCTCTCTACATGGGGCTGCCCTTGGCGCAACTCCGGAAGCTGCAGCTAGTGCAGAATGCGGTGGCCAGGCTGTTGATGGGTCTCCCTATGTGGGAGCACATCCAGCCTGTGCTAAAGTCATTGCACTGGCTGCCAATAGCATACCGGATTCGCTTCAAGGTGCTGGTTTTGACCTTTAAAGCCCTTTATGGTCAGGGTCTTACCTACCTGAGGGACCGCCTTTCCCCATATGTTCCCCAGAGAGCACTACGGTTGGGGTCGCGAACCTGCTTGGCCCCCCCTGGCCCGAAGGATGCCAGATTGGTATCAACTAGGACCAGGGCGTTCTCTGTAGCAGCTCCAACTTATTGGAATGAGCTTCCGGAAGAGATCAGGGCCCTGCGGGACCTCTTACAGTTCTGCAGGGCCGCAAAAATGGAGCTTTTCCATCAGGCATTCAGGTAAGGAGCTGCACGTTACCATCTATGCCCGGTGCCGAATTTACTGCCAGCCTGACCCCGCCATGAGCGGAGATACTGCCGATTGTATGTTTCTGAATGCACTTTACCATAGCTATATCGCCAGTGATGTTAATGCTTTAATAATTTTATCTTGTATTTTATATTGATATTCATATTATTGTCTTTTATTGTTTCCTATGTAAGCTGCCCTGAGCCTGCCTCGGCGGGGAGGACGATGTAAAAACATAATAAATAAATAAAAAGCCACAGGGTGATTCTACAGAACTGCTTTTGCTACGGCAGCACAATCAGTGACATGCTATAGCTTGGCAAACAGGGCAAAGTTACCCATCTCTATCCCAGTTATCTGCAAGCCTGCACTGGTGTCAGCAGCTCTGACAGAACATGAAGATCTCTGGATTACCACACAAGGAGGCCAGACCCAATGCCCCTCTTCTTCCTTGGCTGTACGTGCATCACTGAATAGCAGTTTGAAATAGTACACCATTAAATTTATGTTCAATTTGCCATTTCAGGGCTCAGATTTTTTGAATAGGTTTTATACCCACCATTTCTCAATTTGTTACTGCTGGGCGGGGGACACTGCCTCATCTATTGCCATGAACAAAATGCTTCCAAACGTGGATGCGGCTTTTCTGCTCTGAGATTCATATGCCACTGATACCCCACTCGCTCCAACACCATGCATACTCTCACCCCCTCGTGAACAGTTGTGTACCCTTTCATGAAGGATTT
>NW_015167786.1:0-4126 GCF_001447785.1 Gekko japonicus
ATGCATAATATATGCATGTTAAAAATAATTTGCTTGCGTCTGTCCACGGATAAGCCTGTTTGTCATTTAGTGCATAGATGAAGATGGTGAATTACTCTTGAAAATGAAGTTTAAAGACACCCAGACATACATATAGCCTGTCCACATTGCTTTCTGTGCAGTGGGGACTTGGATGGGCCTCCATGTGTTCCCGGGAACGAAGGGTGTGTCTGCATTGCATTTCGTCCCATGGAAAGTGCAGCAGGAACAGGGCTCCCATTTTTCTGCTTACGGTGGGAGACCTCTAAGTAATTACAGCCCTTGCTTGCTGATTAGGCTTCCCAAGTTCCCCCGGGGGGGCGGGAAAACCCCTGCCCTGATACTCACCTGGTCGACAGCTGGAAATGTGCTGAATTGGGTGGGGTCATGTGTCCTGGGAAGAAAAAATACATAATTCATGAGCAAGCCTGCAATAGCCATTAGTCTGATTGAAATTTGGGTTCTTTATCCTCTCTCTTGCGAATTAGGCTTGAAAACGAAGTTTAAAGACAGCAGAGTCATTAGCCGGAGCACTAACTTGTTTTGCAAAGCTTGAAAGCCACTGGGATTTTCTGAGAACCAAATTGGAAGGATGGAGTGCAGGAGGTCTAAGAACACCCTCGATATGAAAGATTCTGCTCTTTAGATCTGTCATGAATCTGCCCTCGGAAGAAAGTCACCAGCTGCTGGCTTCCCTTTTTTAAAAATACTCTGCACGTGTCTGTCCATGGATGAGCCTGTTTGTCATTGGGTGCATACACGCGGCTCGGTGTACCACCTAAGGCTTCATGCTGATGAAGATGCATGCCTGCAGTGTGGAGAAAAAAGCGTTCGTGGAGGTTGCATGCATACATAGGAAACTGCTGTCTAATCTCACCTCTCTGTTCCGTCTACAATACTGGTGTTTTGTGCTAATTGGTACTTCAGGGCGCTGCTTTGATCGATTCCGATGGTTTGAAACACTGACTGGGGCGATATCGTCACGTGAGTGTCGTACTTGTGGCCCCAGTTTAATTCCTGCAACAAATTATGAACTAGATGTTTAATAAAGAAAACAAAGTGAGGACCGTAAGCCAAAGACAACGGGATGTGTGTGGGTGGACCCCAAGGCCTTTTGTCTGCCGTGATGCTCTGCAGAATTGTAACTGAGGAATCCGCCCACTCAGATGTGTCTGCGGGATCGGAGCAGGTTTGCTCTCTCTAAAAAGAGCTATAAAATAGTCTGCTGGCGGAACAGCAGACAGGACCATCTTCCCTAAAATGTTGCTGTTTTCTTCCATAGCCGTTTTCCATCAAGACATTATTATTTTTTTTAGTACTTCTGTGATAAGAACCTAGGAGGAGCCCTGCTGGATGAGACCAGTGGTCCCTCCAGTCCAGCATCCTGCCTCACACAGTGGCCAACCAGTTCCTCTGGAGGGCCAGCAACAGGGCATAGAGGCTGAGGCCTTCCTAAGAACATCAGAAGAGCCCTGCTGGATCAGACCAGTGGTCTATCTAGTCCAGCATCCTGTCTCTCACAGTGGCCAACCAGTTCCTCTAGAGGGCCAACAACAGGGCAGAGAGGCCGAGGCCTTCATAAGAATATAAGGAGAGCCCTGCTGGAACACACCAGTGGTCCATCCAGTCCAGCATCCTGCCTCACACAGTGGCCAACCAGTTCCTCTGGAGGGCCAGCAACAGGGCATAGAGGCTGAGGCCTTCCTAAGAACATCAGAAGAGCCCTGCTGGATCAGACCAGTGGTCTATCTAGTCCAGCATCCTGTCTCTCACAGTGGCCAACCAGTTCCTCTGGAGGGCCAGCAACAGGGCATAGAGGCTGAGGCCTTCCTAAGAACATCAGAAGAGCCCTGCTGGATCAGACCAGTGGTTCATCGAGTCCAGCATCCTGTCTCACACAGTAGCTGGTAGCTCCTTAGTTACCGAGACCTGACGAGACCGGACTAGCTAGCCTGTGCCTTCCAGGTCAGTAATGGTTAAAAGCAGCGTCCTTGAAATAATCATTGTGCTGTTGCTTCCTTTAAATAATCGTTTTTTAGAAATCCTGTACTGAAGAGTCTCAAAAGTACACGCATTCATATAACTCTTGCCATACCTACCTGGCGATAAGTCCCCTGAGAACCATGGGCCTCTTCAGCATCTCCGTGCGTATATTTTCAACAGAAAACTTGCTAAGCAGAATGAAAGCCAAAGCCAACCTGAAGAAGTGTAATTAAGCGATGGGTCAAGGGACGACCATTCTGCCAGAAGAAACAGCTGTATCCGTTTAATAATCTTTGTTATCTAAAGAGGAGTGGTGCTCTAGATCCTTCAAAGCGCTGCCTTTCGTATGTCGCCAACAGGGCTTGCCTGTTTATGAAGACCAATTTCATGGGCAATTGTGTGTTTGCATTCCTACGCACCACGCTGAACTCACGCTGTCGGCTTTAAAGACACAGAAGACTACTGACAACATTCTCAGAACAAAAGGTCTCCTTGTCTAATTCAAGCGCCCGTCTCCGGCGTCCGGAGAGAAATCCGTAAAGATTGCCAACAATAGCAAAAGGGACCTGCCGTCACGAGCGCTGCATTGTTTCCCACCTTGGGCGGAATATCAAAGAGGAATTTAAGGGTTTTTAATGTATTTAGGTCACAAAGGAACAACAGTAAGGGTTTTTCCCCCCCTGTCTGTCAGACTCCCGGTCAAGTTACTCTCAGCAACTCTCTCTTTGACAGTGATAAGTTTATTGAGATGTACGCATGATCCAGAACATCACTTGTGTTAGAACTAAAGACTTTTGGCAGATAGGTGATTCAAACAGAAGCCCCTTCCTTCCCCAGGCATACCTCATCCAGACACTCCACGCCTAGCGTTGCCATCTCAACCAAGCAGGAAAATATATGTGTAATGATTCCTTGTTTTGTGAGTGTGTGTGTGCCTTTAAATGCTTGGTATGTAATGATTCCTTGTTTTGTGAGTGTATGTGTGCCTTTAAATGCTTGGTTGGAGTGCATGGTTAGTAGACTAGAGTGATTGAGAGAGACAAATGTGCTGTGATTGGTGGATGACAGCGTGTGGGAGGGGTTTTTGAAGTGAATCTGTGTGGGTGTGTCAGTGTGAGATAACCAATATGGCTTGGTTATCTACTGCTCAAGCTGGTACCAAAAAGCTTTCAAGGACACCTCTCCCTGGGAGAGAGGAGGTACATCTTGCAAGGAAAGCTATGACTTCTAAAGCAAAGGTCCCATTCTCTCATTCATTCACTCCCCTCCCCTCCCCGCAGGAATTCCCTCCCCCCCATAACTATGGCAACCAAAGCGAGCAAAGCGAAGCAAGGTTTGACACTGTCTGGAGAAGATGTGGGCTTTCAGTGGGATGAAATTGGGTGGGGGGGGAGTTCTGGGATAAGTAAGTACCCTGACCTGGATGGCCCAGGCTAGCCCGATCTTATAAGCATGGACGGCTTCAAAAGGGAATTAGATAAGCATATGGAGCAGAGGTCCATCAGTGGCTATTAGCCACAAGGTATAGCTAGGGGCTCTGGGGCAAGTGATGCTCTGTCTTCTTGGTGCTTGGGGGGGGGTCAACAGTGGGAGGGCTTCTAATGTCCTGGCCCCACTGCTGGACCTCCTGATGGCACTGGTATTTCTGGCCACTGTGTGACACAGAGTGTTGGACTGGATGGGCCTTTGGCCTGATCCAACATTGGCGTCTCTTATGTTCTTATGTTCTTAAACCACTAGGCCATTCAGGTTTGACCCAGAGCATATCACTGATGAATATACAGTGGAGGTGAACAATAGGTTTGACTAGATTTGATAGACAGAGTGCCTGAAGAAGTATGGATGGAGGTTTATGACATTGTACAGGAGGCAGCAATCAAGGCTTTGGCTAGTATTTGGATGGGAGGCCACCAAGGAAGTCCAGGGTCACTACGCAGAGGCAGGCAATAGTCAAACCACCTCTGAGTATCTCTTGCCTTGAAAACCCTACAGGGGGTTGCCATAAGTCACCCGTGACTTGACGGCACTTTCAACCACCACCACTGTTACTAATGTGTTGTACTGGTGTTGTACCGGAAGACTGGAGAAGAGCGAATGTTGTCCCTATCTTCAAGAAGGGAAAAAA
>NW_015167786.1:7435-10937 GCF_001447785.1 Gekko japonicus
GCTTCGCCCGATTTCCTCTGCAGTTTCGTGATCCTGGTTTTTGAGGATCATGAAACTGCGGAGGAAATCGGGCGAAGCCCCGAGTCAAATGCAGCCCCGCAGCCTCGGGTGTGAAATTGACATGTTTGTGTTGGGGCAAACGGCGCTGTGCTGCGAGGCAGCTCTAGTGAGAAATCGCCCCAACAGAGTTTTATTTAAAGTGTAAGCCTTCGTGTGCACCTTGTGTCTGAAGAAGTGTGGGTGCGTACGAAAGCTCACCTTGAGTAAAACCGCGTTGGTCTTAAAGGTGCCACCGGATTCAAACTTTGTCCTGGAGAGGGAAAATGTTTGTGCTGCTCTGGAGTTGAGTCCACAGCAGGCTGTGCTGAATCAGATTCAATGGTCCATCTAGTCCAGCATCCTGTCTCACATGGTGGCCAACCAGTTCCTTTGGATGGCCAACAAAAGGGCATAGAGGCCAAGTTCTTCCCCCGATGTTATCTCCTGGGTATGGTTGTCGTAAGAACTTAAGAACCCTGCTGGATTGGGCCAGTAATCCATCTAGTCCAGCATCCTGTTTCACACAGTGGCCAACCAGTGCCTTTGGACAGCCAATGACAGGGCATAGAGGTCAAGGCCTTCCCCTGATGTTATCTCCTGGGTATTGTTGTCATAAGAACCTAAGAAGAGCACTGCTGGATCAGGCCAATAATCTATCTAGTCCAGCATCCTTTCTCACACAGTGGCCAACGAGTTCCTTTGGATGGCCAACGACAGGGCATGGAGGCTGAGGCCTTCCCCTGATGTTATCTCCTGGGTATTGTTGTCATAAGAACATAAAAAGAGCCCTGCTGGATCAGGCCAATTGTCCATCTTAATCCAGCATCCTGTTTCACACAACGGCCAACGAGTTCTTTTGGACGGCCAACAGCAGGGCAGAGAGGCCAAGGCCTTCCCCTGATGTTATCTCCTGGGTATGGTTGTCATACGAACATAAGATCAGGCCAGTAATCCATCTAGTCCAGCATTCTGTCTCACACAGTGGCCAACCAGTTCATTTGGATGGCCAACAACAGGGCAGAGAGGCCAAGGCCTTCCCCTGATGTTGCCTCCTGGCTCTGGGATTCAGAGGCTGAATGCTTCTGAACATGGAGATCGCTTGTAGTTACCCTAGCTAGTAGCCGCTATAGACCTATTCTCCACGGGTGTAATGGTTTTTAAAATGTGTTTTTATTATGTATATTTTTAATTTGTAACCTGCCCGGGTGGCCCCAATAAGGGGCCGTGGCTGGCAGAGCATCTGCTTGGCATGCATAAGGTCCCAGGTTCAATCCCCGGCATCTCCAGTTCTAAAGGCTCAGGCAGGAGGTAATGTGAAAGACCTCTGCCTGAGACCCTAGAGAGCCGCTGCCAGTCAGAGTAGACAATACTGATGATGGACCAAGGCTCTGGTTCAGTAGAAGGCAGCCTCCCATGTGTCCATGTGAAAGGCAGGGTATGCATTTTGTAAATAAATAAAAACAAATAAATCTTTCCCTCCTTCCCCTCCTTCCTCAAGCAGCCTGTCATTTGTCCCCAAACTTTTCTCTGAGGAGCAGGAGACCCTTGGAAGCAAACTGAGCCACAGGCCAGGGGGCTGCAGCGATGAAGAGGAAACTAAGGCAAGTCAGCCCTTCTTCTTTCTCTCTCACTCCCAGCTCACATCAGCAGAGGAGGGAGATGGAGGCTGTTCTGCCACGGGTTGCCCATCATTGCTCCCACCCCACCATCCTGTGGCATGTTTTACTTGTGGGGCCCACCGGTCCTCAGAGAGGATCCTTGGGACAAACAACAGGCAGCTGGAGGGAAGGTTGGGAAAGATCCATGTCTCTCACTCCATTAGGGAGAGAACCTTAAAATACTATTAATCCCAATTCACAGTTCTATATATAATTAATACAGGGCTCTTTTTGTAGAAAAACCCCAGCAGAAACTCATTCGCCCAATAGGCCACACTCAACATCAGAAACTCATTAGCATATTAGGCCACACCCCTGACAGTGCACCTCATTAGCCCATTAGGCCACACCCCCATGTTACCATTAGCCCATTAGGCCACACCCACCTTTTGCTTCTTATTCTGTTTGCCTTGTTTGTTGTCAAAACCCAGGGCTTTTTTGTAGCAGGAACTCCTTTGCATGTTAGGCCACACACCCCTGATGTAGCCAATCCTAATGAGTTTCTGCTGTTGGGTGTGGCCTATTATGCTAATGAGTTCCTGCTGGGCGTGGCCAACTCGGGAGCCAGCCGGAACTCCGTTCCTGTGCGTTCCTGCCAAAAAAATAGCCCTGATTAAAGATGAGCAAGGTAGTAACAAATCGTATTCACAACTCCCTTTTTTAGCCAAGATAACAATTGCAGTTCATAACTTTTGTTTCGCATAAGATGGTGACAATCCCGATTCACAACTCCTTTTTCAGATAAGATGAGAAAGATGAGAGGTGGGTTGTCGGCTTCGTTCCCGTTTCGAACAAATCTTCATCAAGTACCTTGTACTTTTCTTATACATCTCTCAGTGGCTGGGCTCCTGTTTTCATTGAAAGATCCATTCCACCAGCTCTTTCTGTGAACCCTTCTGCCGGATCCAGCCCCTTTTTCGCAGAAGAGCACAACAAGGGGGAGCAGCCATTGGTAATTATTTGTGCTGTTTCAGAGGGTAGCTGTGTTGGTCTGCAGGAGAGCAGCTATATTTGAGTCCAATAGCACCGTAGAAACCAACAAGAGTTTCAGGGTATGATCTTTTGAGAGTCAAAGTGGGATATATAAGACTCAGATCTCCATTCCTACTAGTGTCTGATGAAGAGAGCTTGAAAGCTCATATCCCGAAAATCTTGCTGGTCTCTAGGGTGCAACCAGACTTGAAAACAGCTGTTAATACAATGATTACTTTTTACCATTATGGGGAAATTATTTGTCATGATACTTACAAACAGAGGGGAAATTGGGTGATCTCTTGTTGCCAGTACAAAACAACAGGAAGAACACGCTAGGGATATTGATAGGTAATGAATTTCGAAACGGCGAAAGGAAGCCGTGTGCAATTAAGCGTAAAACATAATTGAGTTTTAGGCCTCTGTGGCAGAGAAGGCCCTCGAAGCTGAGAAGACCGTAATTGCTTCATCAGCCTTCATTTTGCTTCAACATTTACTCTGCAAAATACTCAACTATCACAGAGCTCAGTTCTTCCACGGAATTTCCAGGTCCTCCATCTGATCAGTTAGTTCTCAAGGAATGAAGAGTATGGATTTGGATGCAAGCTCCTATAGGTGGAGCAAGTTCACAGATGCATCTTTTCCTCAATTTTTGCAGTTCCGCCAGGACCCCTCTCCTGAAAAGTGTTGTACCCTCCAGCTGCCTAAGAGGGAAGGGTGGTTTCAGATGGTTTATCTATTTCTTTAATTTATACCTCACTTTTCTCCCCAGTGGGGATCCACAGTGGCTTACAACATGCCCTACATGATATCCTCACAACAACCCTGTGAGG
>NW_015167787.1:0-2921 GCF_001447785.1 Gekko japonicus
TCCATTCTTTTATCCAAGACATCACCGCTGCTGAATAGTAGAGTTTCCAATTTGGGAGATTTAATCCTCCCTTCTCTTTTTGATCTTGTAATATTTTCCATTTGATTCGTGGTGTTTTATTTGCCCAGACAAATTTTCTACTTATTTTATCTAGCTCATTAAATATTTTGGCATTTCTCAAGACTGGGATATTTTGAGCTAGGAACAGGAATCTTGGCAAGATGTTCATTTTTAAAACTGCTATTCTTCCCATAAATGATATTTGAAGATTACTCCATTTTTCCAAATCTTTTGTTATTTCCTTTAATAACTTAGCATAATTGTCCTCCACTAATGTGTTATTTCTCTTAGATAGAGTTATTCCTAGATATTTTACTTTGTTGACCACCTTCATTTGTGATAAAGTTTCTATCTGTTCAATATACTGTTTTGTACAATTTTTCATTAACATATGTGTCTTGTTATAATTTATTTTCAGTCCGGCCGCACCTCCATAATTCCTGATTACTTCCAACAACATTGGAATGGAATTTGCTGGTTCTTCTACTATAAACACCAGATCGTCCGCAAATGCCTGTAACTTATAGGTTTCCTTCTTAACTTTTAAACCTTGTATTCTTTCATTATCTCTTATCAAATCTGTCAGTGTTTCCAATGTATAAATAAACAATAATGGTGATAACGGACACCCCTGTCTTGTGCCTTTTTGAATTTTTATATTTTGTGTCGTGTCCCCATTTATTATTACTTTAGCAGATTGTTCTGAATATATTGCTCTTATCATTGTATAAAAGTTTTCTCCACATTCCCAACTTGCTAGTTTTTGTAACATAAAATCCCAGTTTACCTTATCAAAAGCTTTTTCCGCATCCAAAAAGATTAGTGCTAATTTTTTTCCTGGATGTAATTCATAGTATTCCAATACATTCATAACCACCCTTAAATTATTTTTCATTTGCCTATGTGGGAGGAATCCTGACTGGTCTTGATGTATTATCTTAACTAAGACCTTTTTTAGTCTTGATGCTATTATTGTTGCATATATTTTATAATCTACATTAAGTAGTGATATGGGTCTGTAGTTTTTTACCTCCTTATCATCTGTATTTGGTTTGTGAACTAAAGTAATCAGTGCGTCCTTCCAAGATTGTGGCATCTTTCCTCCTTGTATGATCTCAAGCATAACATCTTTCACTGGGGATGCTATCTCTTCTTCAAATTTATGGTATACTTCCACTGGTATACTATCAGGTCCCGGGGTCTTATTTTTTTTCTGTTTTCTCAATGCCTCTATAACTTCTGCAGTAGAGATTGGATTATTCAAAACTTTTTTCTGAGTTTCATCAAACTTCTTGTTATCCCATCTGGTTACATACTCTTTTGTATTTTGAGGATTTAATTTTTCTTGCTGGTATAGCTTTTTATAGAATCTTTCCACTATATTCTTTAGAGTATTAATATCAGTTTTTTCTCTATGATTTTCATCTCTGAGCGTAGTAATAATTTTTTTGGACTTTTCTTTCCTAATCCTATATGCTAGCCACCTGGTTGGTTTGTTAGCATTCTCAAAAAAATATTGTTTCATATATTCTAAACTTCTAGCTACTTCTTGCGTCAAAAGCAAGTTTACTTGATGTTGAATTAAATTCAATTTAATCCTAATTTGTTTCTCGTTCTTTCCTTTTTTCAATTTATTTTCTTCTTGTTTCATTAGTAGTACCAGTTTTTTATACTCCGCTTTACGTTGTTTTTGTTCCCATGCTTCTTCATTTATAAATAATCCTCTTAAATATGCCCATGTCCTTCTCAAATGGAGCTGCAGGATAATATGGGAATACGTTTCTGAAGATGACTCTATTGATGCTAAAGAGTGGGGCAAGTCGGTAAAGGGCCAGGAGTCATGCTAGTCATCTTGGAGTCATGGCAGACTGTTGACTCAGTCTGCGACTGCAATAAAAAAGGCAAACACTACACTGGGGAGTATTCGAAAGGGAACTGAAAACAAAGCAGCCAGTATCATAATACCCCTATATAAATCTACAGTGTGGACTCATTTGGAATCGGCTTTTTGCCCTCCCTTAACACTGAACTATTACAAAGCACTCTCACTTTCCCCATAAAAACATATTATTCTTGTTCCTCTGCATGAAAGCCATCCCTTTTTCTGTGATCAAACAAATACCTGCTGTTCAGATAACAGTTGAGTGGGGGGAGGGGGGTGCTACATTTTTGAAAACCTGCAAACAAAGCTTGTTTCAGATATTCTTACCTCCTAGCACGAGGCAGAGGACAGCACAGACTCCAAGCAGCCAAGCCTGAGCCATGTGTGACCCTCGAATCCTTAAGAAGAAGCTGTGCCCTACAGGGTGGCGTTGGTTTTAATCTCTTCTCAGGGATAGCAGCTGGTCTTTAAGAAGGAAGCTCCGTAGCTTATATAAGGCCAGGTGAGACCTTACAGGCTCCTCAAATCACCCGATCCGGTTGTGATTGGAAGCTGCAGTGGCCATTCAGTTAATTGAAGGGGAGGTGCTGCTGAGCACCTGAGACCAGGCCAGAGATTCCCTCTTTAGTTAGCCTCCTCTGGTGATACAGGGTGCACAACGTCCCCTTGTTTAAGTCATCTTTGCCATTATAATGCATCAGGATGTCCTGATCCCTGGATCAAAGTTCCATGCATCTTTCATTCCTATTAGGAAGTGTGCTTGAGTTCAGGAAACCAATCCATCCCTTAGGACTCAGTGAGAATAAAGATGTTAAGTGCAAACCATGAGATCAGTGCTTGCCGTTTGAATACTGGGACTTAAGATGAAATAGTAAAATGCCCAGAAACATCACTGGCTGGCAACCCCTGCTTTATGTATTGCTTCCAAGAGTATCCTTAAACCAACAGAGCTCACAAGAAATAATTGTTGAATGTGGAC
>NW_015167787.1:7822-10672 GCF_001447785.1 Gekko japonicus
AAAATGGGGGAAACCATATATCCCGCCGTCCCGGTGCTTCTTGATAGAAGGACAGGGTAAAAATAAATAAGTAAATCCAATTCAAAGTACTTTATGCTTGTTGTTTTTTAATTTTCCCCCAAGGAGATCACCTCAGCTACTTGTAGTTTTTGGTAGGACAGATCTGGTTTGAGGGATGTTGAGTCGTTTGGGGTCTTTGTTGCAGGATTCCTAGATTCTGGCTACTGAGGCTGCATCCACACATTGTTTGTGATGGAACTCTTTATATTGAATCACACCATTGGTCCATGAAGGTTAATAGTGTCTACATTGACTGTCAGTGGCTCTCCAGGCTCTCGGTATGAGGTCTTTCACATCACCTACTACCTGATTTTTTAAAAATGTGCAGAGGATTCAGTCACTGCTTCAATAGGGGATTGGATGAAATTTATATTGAATCACACCATTGGTCCATGAAGGTTAATAGTGTCTACATTGACTGTCAGTGGCTCTCCAGGCTCTCGGTATGAGGTCTTTCACATCACCTACTACCTGATTTTTTAAAAATGTGCAGAGGATTCAGTCACTGCTTCAATAGGGGATTGGATGAACATATGGGGCACAGGTCCATCAGTGGCTAATCAAGAGCCCATTTCCCACCTCTTCGTTTGTGTAAACTTGGGAATTTATTCAACCTGCCTTGTTATAACCATTAGTGATCATCAAACCCATGCAGCCAGCTCCAGTACACCCAACCACCACATAGCTCACTTCATCAACACTGTTGTGAATCCAGACTCTGCCCCTCTGGGACCTCATTGGTCACACCTAGGTTTTGCTTCTCCTGGTGTCAAACCCCCTGGGACCCTTCATCTTTTGTCTTCATCTGAGGCAAGCCCCTCAAGGTCTCCCATTGGTCCACATTGTGTTCCAATGTCTTTATCCATCAAAGCTCATGGCCATCAAAGTGTGCAACTCTGAGGACGCCTACTTTCAAGTACACCCCCAAAGTCTCTCCTTTGGGCCTCCTTTCTATACTGCATAACACTGGCCATTGGCACCATTCTCTTCAAGGACCTCTACACGTCTGGACAGGTAATATAACCCCTGTAACTGACTCTTCAATTCACTATCATCACCTCTGCTTTCTTAGTTCTCAATTCTTTACTCTGTCTTGAATGTGTAGTGTGCTTGTAATTCAGTAAATTCTTCAAGAAAACTACTCTTTAAATTTGGGATCTTCCTGCTGTACTGGACCATGGTATAAACAGGTGTGTGATACTTGGTACCCTTCTGGTCTCCCCTGCCACATAGCTAATTTCCCCCAACAATGAGGCTGGACATTGGTGGTAACAGAACATCATGGGGAACCCTGTCAAAAGCTGTACTGAAATCCAAGTAAACAACATCAACAGCATTCCCTTGATCCAGTAAGCTCATCACTCAATCAAAGAAGGAAATGAGGTTGGTCTGGCAGAACCTGTTGAGGACAAATCCATACTGACTTCCCTGGATTACCAAATTGTTATTCTGATGCTCGTAGATTGATCCCTTTAATATCTGCTCCTGGATCTTCCCCTGGACAGAGGTCAGATTGACTGGCCTGTAGTTTCCTGGGTCATCCCTCCTCCTCCTCCTCCTCCTCCCTTTTTTGAAAATTGGGATAACATCTGCCCTCCTCTAGTCTTCTGGCATGTCTCCCATCCTCCAAGAGGTCTGGAAGATGATGGACAAAGGCTCTGCACGCTCTCTAGAAAGTTCTTTCAGTCCTCTTGGGTGGATAACATCTGGCCCAGGGGATTTATACTCATTCAGTGCAGTCAGGTGCTTCTCAACTACTTCTCTGTCCAGATCAACCAGCAGCCCGGACGCCATGCCTTGACCGTGTGCTACCACGCCTAGATGATTCTGTTCTCTTCTTCAGAGAAAAAACTGAGGCAAAATAGGCATTGAGCCTTTCTGCTTTCTCTCTGTCCCCTGTCAGAGTTTCTCCATTTTCACCCAACAGGGGGCCCATCGCCTCTTTTATCTTGCATTTTTTCCTCACATATCTGAAGGAAATTTTCTTGTTGTAGTGAACCTCCATGACCAGCTTCAGCTCACTGTGAGCTTCGGCATCTTTGAAGGCTGACCTACAGTGCCTAGTAACCCACAGATACTCTTCCTTAGAGGTATATCCTTGCCTCCCTTTCTTGAACATTTCCCTTTTCTCCCTAGCACATCATGCAGTTCTCTGTTCATCCACGTTAGCTTCTTGGCTCCCCAACCATGTTTCCTTCTTGCTGGAATAGTGGTGGCTTCAGCTTGTAAGAGCTCTTGTTTTAGAAGAGCCCACCCTTCACTTGCTCCTTTCCCTTCCAGCAGCCTTGCTTATGGAATGATTCTCATCATGCCTCTGAGTTTATTGAAGTCTGCCTTACTGAAATCAAACATACACGTGTGGCTATGAACTTCCTTGGTCCCCCTCAGCAAAAAGAATTCTAGCAGGACATGGTCACTCCCCCCTAAGGTCCCCACCACCTTCACCCCATCTACTATCTCTTGCCTGTTGATCAATATTAACTCGAGTGTGGCTGAGTCCCTCGTAGCTTTCTCCACCATTTGATGAAGGAAGTTGTCATCCAGACAGGTCAGGAAGTTGTGTGACTGTGGACACTTTGCAGAGTTTGTCTCCCAGCAAACTCTGTGTCATTGGTTCCCACATGGACCATCACTAATGGGTAATGTTCTGTAGGTTTGATGAGTTCTGGGATTCTCTCTGTAATGACTTTCATTTAAGCACCTTGAGCCAGGGGTTCAGGCCTGGAAACATGACGTTCCATACCCATACACCTCTGCAAGCAGTCACCTATGACCAACACTTTCCTTTTC
>NW_015167788.1:0-2132 GCF_001447785.1 Gekko japonicus
TCTTCTGGTAACAGCTAACCAAACCAATCCTGGGGTTTGGTGCCTCAAAGAGGACTGGAGAGGATGACGGAGGGGTGTGTGTGGGTTTGTAATGGAGACGTGGTCCCTTAGGTGAGGAAATGAATTTGGAAATGTGAAGACAGTAGTGAGGGCAAGTGAGAGTGAGGGACAACGTAGGCATATGTTCCCCAAAACACTGCCTAAAAGGATAGCCCTAAATGAAGTATTTTCCCCAACACTGTCCAACGTATTCATAAAAGCAATGAGCAACTGGGGTCTAAGTTAAATGGCTTGCACAGGGGTATTCTTTCACCCACAGAGCCACTGAGTCTTTGGAATTTAACTGCCAGGCAAGGTCAGAGTGCCAAACCACTTCAGAAACAGCAACTACATCTTTCTAAGGGAGCGGAGTACACTACGTTTATATCCCCATTAACTTCAGTGAACCAGCGTTCAACCACCATTCATTTAAGAATGCAAAATGGCAAGCGGGCCGTTAAAATTCCATGCCTGGAGCTTTTCCCAAGAGTAGAAACCATTTTGCTCGGCTCTGTAGAGGAAACCCCCCCCCCTGCACCCCAGTAGTTGTTTTCAATTTATTTCTCCCTGTCAAAAGCACTGTTGAAAAGGAACTTTGAAGCTGCCGTGGATTTCTCGCAAGACAGAGGCACAAAGGCATCAATTGCTTTGGCTCGGAGGAGGGTTTTTTGGGGGGTGGGGGAGGACATGTATGCCTTTGCCTCCTCTAGCAGCAAGAAGAGAAAAAGCATAGTTCCTGGTAATTGATTACTATTCATCACACCTCCTCGTTTCGATCGACGGCTTGTTCCCCTTTCAAACAAACGGGATGGACAGCACTTCATGTATGCCTTTGCCTCCTCTAGCAGCAAGAAGAGAAAAAGCATAGTTCCTGGTAATTGATTACTATTCATCACACCTCCTCATTTCGATCGACGGCTTGTTCCCCTTTCAAACAAACGGGATGGACAGCACTTGGTTAAAACAAATACTGATCCCATTAAGTATCAATTACAGTCACTCAAAGCAGAATTGTTGACAGCCCAGCGGTTGCGAGCTTAACCCTCCACCCTGTGTTAGCTTCTGCCTTTTTGGCTTATTTATTTAGAAGGACCTGTGTGGCTCATTCACAATATTGTAAGAGCAGCAAATATGACTCTTAACATAACAGATGCAATGGATCATTCAAAGGTAGAAGGTGCAAAATCTCTTCCCTGGTTCCAGCTCGCCATCCCCCCCCCAATTTCTCCCCAACTTTCTTCCCAGCTGGGGACCCAAAGTGGGCTCACAATATTGTTCACCTGTCCTCCCTTTTTTGCTGCAAATGAGAACAACAAGGATAACATTCTTTCAGGCACAGCAATTCTTTATTTTCTGCACAGAATTGTGTCAAAAGGTTCTGAGCACCACCAGTTCCATCCCCCCATGCCATACAGGAGCTATGGTTAACATATGAACATAAAAAGAGCCCTTCTGGAATAGCCCGTTGGTCCATCTAATCCAGTTCCTCTGGAGGGCCAATGAGAGGGCATAGAGGCCGAGGCCTTCCCCTGTTGTTGCCTCCTGGCTCTGGGATTCAGAGGATTAGTGCCTCTGAACGTGGAGGTTCCCCTCAGTCACCATCACTGATAGCCACTGATAGACCTGGCCTCCATGAATCTGTCTAATCCCCTTTTAAATCTCTTTATTCCTGTGGCCATCACTATGTCCTCGGGCAGCAAATTCCACATTTTAATCACTCCCAGTGCAAAGAAGTATTTCCTTTTATCCACCCTGAATCTGCTGCCCATCAACTTCATTGGATGTCTTCAAGTTTTAGTATTTCAGGAGAAAAAGTTGCCTAGGGAGCTGAAAGCTGCCCAGCACCAAGGATTCAAGGAAGTGCAAAGAAGTATTTCCTTTTATCTACCCTGAATCTGCTGCCCATCAACTTCATTGGATGTCCTCAAGTTTTAGTATTTCAGGAGAAAAAGTTGCCTAGGGAGCTGAAAGCTGCCCAGCACCAAGGATTCAAGGTGGATTCTTTCAAGGATTCAATGAGGATTATGTTGGAGTTTGCAAGTTCTCTCCCTGTAGCCATGAAAGAATTTACATGTTCGTTGATGCATGCTGAT
>NW_015167788.1:8305-10544 GCF_001447785.1 Gekko japonicus
CCACCACAAGTAGCAAGGCCATGCACAGTTCCTTCTTCTTTAGGGCTGCCAGTCTCCAGATAGCACCTGGAGATCTCCCACTATTACAACTGATCTCCAGATGACCAAGGCCAGTTCCCCCTGGAGAAAATGGCCACTTTGGACTCTGTGGCCTTGTGCTCTGCTGAGGTCCCTCCCCTCCCCAAACCCCACTCCCCAGGTTCCACTCTCCAAATCTCCAGGTATTTCCCAACGCAGAGCTGGCAACCCTACTTCTCAGTTACATATATCATGCCTTTCTCCCCAGAGGGGACCCAAAGCAGCTAACATGACTCTCCTCTCCTCCATTTTATCCTCACAACAACCCTGTGAGGTAGGTTAGGCTGAGAGTGTGTGACTGGCCCAAGGTCACCCAGCAAGCTTCCACGGCAGAGTGGGGATTTGAGCCAGGGTCTCCCAGATAACACTTTAACCACTACACCACACAGGTGTACTAATCCAAGATACTTCTCTTAGAATCATAGAGTTGGAAGGGACCTCCAGGGTCATCTAGTCCAACCCCCTGCACAATGTAGGAAATGCACAAATACCTCCCCTCAACAACTCCAGTGACCCCTGCTCCATGCCCAGAAGATGGCAAACCCCCTTTCGGGATTCCTGGCCAAACTAACCTGGAGAAAATTGCTTCCTGACCTAAACATGGCGATTGACATTTCCCTGGGTGTGTAAGAAAGGGCCACAAGAACTAAGCACCACATCCTTCTGGACTCCAGATAGCGCTCGTGAGGACAGGATGCTGCAGTGGAGAGGGAATGTTATCCCAGTGTGGCAGAGTGACCCAAAGTTCCAGAAGTAGGGTTGCCAGGTCCCCTTGCTGTCATGGCAGGGGAATTTGGGGGGCGTTCGGGGGGGGGGTGGGATGTTGCACGCTATGTCCCTGATGCATCACATTGGTGACGTGCAGACATTCTGGTTTTTGGGCAAAACTCTATGGTTCTTTTGGCTTCAAAACCATAGAGTTTGCCCTCAAAGCAGATAGTATATATTATAACGGCGGCACGAATTCTTGTGGCCAAAAACTGGAAACCTGGAAGTGATATCATCGTTTCGGGGACATCACATGATGACATCCCTGTTTGGGGGTGGGGTTTCTCCTGGCCAGCGATGGATCAAAGCCCCCACAAGTGGGGGAACCCTATCTGGAAGCCATAGAGCACAATTCTAAACGGGTTTACTGAGGCCTTGGTCACACTGGGGGAAAAGGCACGGCTAAAGTGCAGCTTTTTTGAGCCGCATCAAAAGAGAAGTGCGGCGGCGGGATCAGACAGATCCCCCCAGCTGCCGTGCAGGTCCTCCCCGGCACGATCAGATGCCAGGAGGAAGCCAGGGACTGGAGAGCGAAGCAAGCCCGCTGCGCATGCGTGTGCATGCACAGTTTGGCAGGACCTCGCATGCTGTGGGAGAGACGGGCGCACCAGCGATCAGATGACCATCCCTGCAGCGGATTTTCCAGTAGGTACTAGTGTTTTCTAGGGGTTTTTTTATCCACATCTTCGGCCGGAAGAGACAGATCGGGGACGGGTGCGCGCCGCTTCCCAGATGTTGCGATGTGATCACGCTTGCTTGATGCGCCCCCGATCCGTCCCTCTTGCAGATCTAATCCTCCCATGTGACGGGGGCCTCAGAATTAAGTCCCATGTTATTCATTAGGACTCACTCTTAGTAATTTGCCTTTAAGATTACAGCTAAAGGATATTTAATTTCTGGATAAAATGCAAGGTACTCTTCAGTCTTACATCTCCTCCCAAGAGTGTGAAAGAATTATGTACTCATAGGATCCCCCCCCCCACTATGCTTCTTCAAGAGTCACTGTTCTGAGAGTCACTCCCGCTTGGAAGGCAGCAAACCTAGGATGGTTGACTCATGCAGACTCAAGGAAAGCCTTCTATGGCAGCAGGTGATTCAGCTATGCCTGTTCAAAGGGAATGAACGGAAGATCCATACTAGATGGAGAGACTCAGTGGGAGCAACTGTTCCTAGCTGAGGCTGATTCAAAGGAGGCAAGAACAGGGAATCATGCAGAGAACCAGCAGGCAGCTTCCTCCTTAACTGGACATTTGAGTTTACAGCTGCCTTCCTTATTTCCTTTTTTTCTCATAGCACTCCAGCAGTCCTTTTGAAGCCCACTGTCTGTGAAATGCTGGGATATTAGGGAATAGCTACATTCCCAGTCCCAGCTCCTCTGTCTCTGCCCCCCCCC
>NW_015167789.1:0-6687 GCF_001447785.1 Gekko japonicus
GTGACTTTATGGTACTTTCCACCACCACCGGTCCCGACCATCACCAAACCGCCCTGTAAGGCGGCAGAGCGTTACCCCACAACTGCAGATGAGGGCTGAGAGGGTGTTGCTTGCTGAAGGGCGCCTAGTGGCTTCCTGGCATGAACTGTGGGTTCCTGGCCTGTAGCACAATTGCTCAGCCTCTGCACTGTGCTCGCTCTCGTGTGAGATTGCATTCGGTCTGAGACGCTAACAGACTCATAACAGACAACCATGTTATGAAATGAGATGTTGACTCGAGACAGGAAAGTCTTGCTAATGCCTCTGTAAACCTCGCCTCCGTTTCTGCAGGAAAATGGAGCCATCTGCAGGAAAGACTGAGTGCGGAGGTTTTAGCAAGTCATCTTCTGATATGCCATAAACGAAAGCACGCAGAACCCAGCAAGTAAGAATAAATAGGCTGTGTAGCGAATAAAAGAAATAAGGCGTGCACATATAATTCCCCATGGTCAGTTCATTAGAGAGATTTACATTCCAAGCACAGCTTTTAAAGGCTCTTTCTGCACTCTCCTTTTAATCCAGGTTCACTGTGGTGCCCTCCAAACAATTCTGCACTAAAATCGAGTTCAGCCCTCTTTTTATTCCGTTCCCCCCCCTTCTGCAGTACATTTTACCTCCCTTCAGTGGTCAGCCTGGTTTCAGCTTGCTGTTGCCCTGGGTTATTTGGATGCTGTTTTGCTGTGGACTTCAATTGCCTCAAAACACTGAGAAAATCCGGAGTGGCAGGCAAATGTGGAAAGGACCTATGTCAAAAGAAATTTTTCACAGACACAGGGGGAAGGGGATAAACTGTAATTAATGATTATTGACTTCTGAAATGCTTATTAGTTAACGAGTTGGCATTTTGATAAGTTAAGCATGTCTTGGTTATATCCCTAAAGCTGGAGTCTGAGAGGTAAGAAAGAAAAGGAGGGGAAAGAAGAGGTGGGGCCCAGGAAGGTGCGTGCTAATTGGTTGTAGCAGGGGTCTTGTTGTAGAAAAAGAGCTGCCGGAGCTCATTAGCATAACTCATTAGCATAACTTATTTGCATATGCCACGCCCCCTGACATCATCGGAAGTGATAGAAGGCCACACCCCCTGACATCACCGGAAGTGTGTCAGAAGGCCCGGCTACTTACCCTCCTGCTTCATCCTCATTCCCAAACGGAATGAGGATCGAAGCAGAGGGCGGGGTAAAGAAGGGCGGGGCTTCACCACGTGACCGCCCCGCCCCCTAGAGGTTCTCTTCCGGAGCTCCGTACCTGAGAGCTCCCCCCCGACTAGAGCCCTGGGTTGTAGAGAGACTGCTGATTGGATGGAGAAGAATCGAGAGGGAGCTGGTGAGATGGATGCTTCTGGTGGCAGCGGAAACCCAGTTATAAGAAAAGTAGGAGGATTTGGTTTCCCTGATCTTAGTTAATACCATCAGGCATACTTGTTAGCTTGCACTAATTATTAGGATCACTCCTTGCAGTTGGACTCTTTTGGAGGCCTCTCGTATAGTGCTCCTCTCTCAGTGGAATGCATCGGGGTCTGCTTATGCTTGAGCGGATCCCATGTCTCCTGCAGTTTCTACAACTAGAAAACAGCGGAGTATCAATTTGATCCATTTTTCACATTATAAATTAACACTATGGACCAATCCGGATCTAAAAACTGGGAAGAAATCCTTTTTGTGGCAGGCTTGGACTGATAAGGGGATTTTTACATTGGATCAGTTGATAGATTATGAGCATGAGTTTTTGTCATTTTCTCAGCTGGGTCAAGATATGAATTGCTACTTTCTGTAGAATTGCAATAAACAGTTGCAACATTTGTTGGTATCCAGCTATAGCTCTGCAGTGTTAAGTGTCTCAGAATCTCCTTGCTCCTGGAAACTCTAATCAAATCAAGGCAGAAAATGAAACCTACAACATTTGTTTATAAATATTTGATGTCATTTAACAAATATGATGTGCAGAGTCTTAGAAATGAATGGATTAAGGAGTTAGTTTACCCCGTTTGGCAAAGCAATGGGATATGGCCTTAAAGTCTATACCTACTCTCTATATGGATCTTAAATTGAGATTATTCAGCAAGAAAAATGTTTAGGACAGTGATGGCGAACCTTTTAGAGACCGAGTGCCCAAACTGCGACCCAAAACCCACTTATTTATTGCAAAGTGCCAACACGGCAATTTAACCTGAATACTAAGGTTTTACTTTAGAAAAAACAACTCATACATTAACTTAAGATGATCCAAAAAAAGTAAGGAAAGCAATCCCAAATGCTTTCATTTACTTAAAATTATTTGGCAGAGAATTCGACACTTTAATGATGGTCTGGGCCTGGCTGGGGCGATGGCACGCGTGCCCACAGAGAGGGCCCTGAGTGCCACCTCTGGCACCTGTGCCAAAGGTTTGCCACCACCGGTTTAGGATATACTGGACAAAACAGCGACTCTTTAGCAAAGGACTGAGTAAGTGCCTGATTGTTGGTGTTGTAACTTATAGGGTGTGTCCCTTAAACGTTTTTCTGGGAAGAAGTTATCATTCACATCAATTTTGTATTCAAATGTTCATCGATTTTGAAGATTCTTATGTTCTTTTAAACTACCTACCCATCTCTTGGAGGCTAAACGATGGCCAATGGACATGGGTCCTCCGTGCCCTCACTACAGCTGAAAGACAACAGTGGAAAGATAAAACCCCACCCCTGGTAAATCAATGGATCGAGGACCTTAGAACTCTATCGGCATTTGAACACATGGCATCTAGAAGGCAATTGTGTATGGACTTATTTTTAGATTTTTTTGAAATCATTTATAAAAAAAATATATGTAGATCCTCCACCACTGTTGTTATGATTTTGTCTTTATGTGTTGGGGTTTTTTTTCCTTTTAAAAATCTTACTCAGTTGTTGCCCTTTAGGTTTTTTCCCTTGTTCTTTTTCTTCTGTTTTTTAAAAAGAAATAATTATTTAAATTTTTTTTAAAAGGAACAGAAAGGCGGATGACTCTGACGTAGATGACTCTGGTGGCAGCAGAAACCCAGTTATAAGAGAAGTAGAGGAAAGTGTTCTCCCTTTCTAACCTCTCCAAACTCAAAAGCACTACATCTAATTCCTATGTGGCTGTGTGATCAACAGTCAGCAAGATTTGCTATTGTGGTAGAGCACACTAAGATACCAAAAGAGTAAGTCTCAACACCAACTACAGAAGGGTCCCCCCTCCTTTTCAAGACATGCCTTCGAAGTTGGAGGATGCAACAACCCACCAGTGAGAGAAGGGGACAGAAAGGCAGCCACTTTTCATCAGAACGGGCACAGCAAGACAAGGGGAAAGATGAGAGCTTGCGGCTATGGTAAGCAAAAACTGGGTGTGCAACCTTATAGGCGGGGGAGCTGTCCAAGTTTCCTACCTTGTAGGAGGACCTGTTTGCCTCTACTCGGTTCTGCTGGTGTATTTCTAAGTGCAAATATTACAAAGGATTCAGTGCTCTCTCATCCAATGAAAACGAAACCCAGTGGCAATGGAACATCTCACTGGATATAATCTTTTGGGTGGACATTCTTGAAGCCGTTCTCCAAGCAGAATGTTGGACATTTACTGTTTTGTTCATTTACTGACCAAATGGGAAGGGCTGGGATTCCACAACACCCTCCAGGCTTGATGCCCTATGCTTCAGTCCTGAGAATGTGTGGTTTAGCTCAGATAACAGGGATATACCACAGCCAGCCCAAGACAACTGGGTGCCCTGAAGCACCTGATCTAAAAGGCAAACCATTGCATCAAATGATGTGGAAAAGGGATCCTCAATGGCACGCCTAAAAATATTGCTGCCCCCGAACAACCTCTTTGATGAGTTGACTTTGTTCTTGCGGTCCGGCCAGGCCTGGATCGCTCTCTTGTTATTATTACCCCACATGGGTATGGCCTCAGTTCTTACATTCAAATCTGGCTGAAGTGCAGAGATTAGCTGCAATCAAAATCAAAGTCATTGTTACTACTACTGTTGTTGCTGTTGTTATACCATGCGTGCAGATGGTGCTTGAAAAAGACCCAGTCTCTGCCCATGAAGCCTCTAATCTAAATTTCAACGAGGCAGGGGGACAAGGAGAAGAGGAAGGATACTGGGATCAATAGGTGCAAAAAAATACACAGACTACAGTACCAGCATGGTGTGATGGCTAGAGCAGACATGTCAAACATATGGCCTGGGGGCTGGAACTGGCCCATCCAGGGCTCTTATCCGTCCCACAAGCAACTGGGGGGAAACAAGTCCAAATGTGGACCGAAAGAGCCTATATTAGGGTATTATACCCACTGATGAGGTCCCCCCTTTCCCCAAATGCAGCCCCTCCCTCAGATCTCCAGGGAGTGCCCAACACAGAACTGGCAACCATAAGGGGTGAGGATGGCCTGTTTGGCCCAGAGCTCTGCTGAGGAGGGGTATGGGTCATGGTCACTGGTAAAATATCTCTGGTACCTGGCATTACATTTTATGGCACACACGGCCCAGCCGTCATCTGACATTTATGTCAAATCCAGCCCTCATAGCAAACGACTTCAGCACCATTTGGGGTGGGAGTTAAGAGGCTAAACTTTTTGTACATACAAAAGTGAGTTTGGAGGAAGGACCTGAAAGGAAAGAGAACTGGGACGGGGACAGAGTTCCAGGCATAAGAGGTAGCGAGGGTGACCCTTTTACAGAAGCAGCAGACATTTTAATGACTGCATGTGTTTGGAGATCAGACCCTATCCAGAATGGCTTAATTAAAACCGAGTCCCACTGAGTTTAACGCAACTCACTTGCACCCAGATTCGAAACCTTAGGTGAGAGACCTGCATATGTCATCCTAAGCAGACTTACACCTTCTAAATTCACTGAAAATCAATTGGCTTAGAAGGGCACAACTCTGCTTAGGATGGAACAAAAACTGTATCATGAGCAACGGTCTATTAACACTGGAGTCATCCAATTAAATTAAATTAATGCTGGAGTCATCCAATGTTGAATTTGTCTATTGGTTACCAGTTTGGTGTAGTGGTTAAGTGTGCGGACTCTAATATGGGAGAACCGGGTTTGATTCCCCACTTCTCCACTTGCACCTGGCTGGATGACCTTGGGCAAGCCGTAGTTCTGATCAGAGCTGTTCTTGAAAAAGAGCAGTTTCTGTCAGAGCTCTCTCAGTCCCACCTACCTCACAGGGTGCCTGTTGTGGGGAGGGGAAGGGAAAGGAGTTTGTAAGCCACTCTGAGACTCCAAGTGAAGGGCGGGGTATAAATCCAATCTCTTCTTCTCTTCCTCTTCTTAAGTAAAAAAGATTTTTTTTCATGTACAACATGACTAACATGACATCACTGAAGTTTGAACAAAAGTATTTTCCATTTTCCATTTCTTTTATGCGGTGGATAGACCATATAGTAGTCCAGACTTCTAAATGTGTAGACGTCCTTTACTTATCCAATCATACTCTTTTGTAAGGTTATTATTTTAAGTGTTCTAGACATGATCTTTTTCAAGAATTGCGGGGTGTAGAGGGAAAAAGACTTACCTTTGACGGAATTTAATAATGGTTTAGCAATGGTTTTAATTCCATTAAACCTAATTGGATTGTTTTGAATGCACCCTGCTATTTTATACGTTACTGAAGTACAGCAGTCATTCTTGGAAGAGGGTCGCTTTGAACTCGGATATTGATGTCATTGATACAGATCAGAAGCAGCCGAATCGTGGCCCAGATAGGGTTGCCAGCTCTGGAGATTTGGGGGGTGGAGCCTGAGGAGGGAGGGGTTTGAGGAAGAGAGGGACTTCAATGGGGCATAATACCATAGAGTTCACCTTCCAGAACAGCCATTTTTCCCCCCAGGTGAACTGTTGCTTGGAGATCAGTTGTAACAGCAGGAAGTCTCCAGCCACCACCTGGCGGTTAGCAGCCCGAGAACCCGAGGCCAGATTCTGCTTGAGGCTGAGAGGAAGCATTTGGTCATCTTTACATTAAGCGCTTTTTAAAAGCATCCAATACATTTGGCGTCCCAGAAGAACTGCACGAATACAAATGGTGTCCACCTCCACGGTTGACAGTGAGCCAATGCAAAGGCCCAGCTGGCCTGGTTCACTCCCCGCTAAAAGCCATAGGGTTATCCGAAGAGAAGTGGCATGGGCCCAGGACTTGGCATTTTCATTTGTAGAGTTCTTAGATGAATTCAGCAATAGCTTCCTACCAATAATTATTGCAGCAATAAATTTTAATAACTAAGTTTTCCTCCTGGATAATTTGTTCTCTCCCATCGCAGCAAACATCTCAAACACAGAAAACAAGCTTAGGGTTGGGTCCAGCCAGCTCTTTCACTCAATCATCTCTCCCAGTTCTCTTCCAGACTGTAGACCTTGACCCATGTAACTTTTGTCCAAGCGGGTCCCATGATCACCAGCACAGCCCTTTTGGGTGGTCAAAAGGAAACTCCCTCTTTGCTTTTGCACCCAGCAGGAAAGCTGGTTGAATCCAACCCTTAGCCTATAACTCATCAGATTCTGCCAAACTCTACCCAGATCCTGTTCCTGAGCAGACTCTGGGATTTGGGGGGGCCTTTGGCAAGAGATCTAATGGAAGTTCTACCCATTCACCCTACTGCTGTTGTGGTGGCTTCTGCTACCACCTCTCTTCTCCAGGAGGGGCTACAGCA
>NW_015167789.1:7674-10715 GCF_001447785.1 Gekko japonicus
CAGCTCTGAATGGCTGTTATAGCACAATGGGAGCGCATGATCCAGAAATGCGTGGCTGCTGTCTCTGATAGCCATGTGATGGTTTTTTTATATACACACGGCAATCCCTTCAGATTGTTTATTTCCATGCGCTCAAAAAATAACCATTTAGCCCTCTTTGGGCTAATTTTACTATTTTATTCAGCTGCATCGTGTCCTCAAGAGCTATTATCTGTTCTCTCATTCAAATATTGTCCAAAGGTTATTTTTGTCGGTCAGGGGCATTGGGTATTCCATTCACGGTGGTAGATGCTAATTTCACTAACAGCTCTATTATTATTTTTTAAACAAAATTAGAAGCAGACGAGGGAGAATCATTTAGCCGCTGTGGGAGAGGATTTCCATCAAGAAAGTCATGGGAAGGAAAGTGTTTCGCATCCCAACTCAGTTTCTCTCCCCCTTCCCTACAGCTGCTTCGACCTGTCAGAAAGCAGGTCTGATCACTGAACTCCCTTTGTCTGATACAATCTGTACCCAAGCTTTACTTCCCAAAGCTTCTGCAATGGGAGTGCCCCCTCATTGTCCATTCTTGACTTAAAAATCTCTTTTCTGTAACCCCCCCCAACCTTTGTTTCCTTTTGTCTTGTGGGGGCTCAGTCCTCACAGAGAAGTTTTCTCAATAAGTCTTCTGTGCTCATTTGAGTGAAACAACAACAAAAAAACCCTGACTTTGGTCATTCGTTTGTGTTGCCAACCTCCAGGTGGCAGCTGGAGATCTATTGAAATTGCAACTGGTTTCCAGATGACAAGGATTAGTTCCCCTCGAGACAGTGGCTGCTTTGGAGGGTGGACTCTATGGCATTGCACCCCACTGAGGTCCCTTGTCTTCCCCAAACCCTGCTTTCCCCAAGCTCCACCCCCAAAATCTCTAGGTATATCCCAACCCAGAGCTGGCAACCCTGGTCGTTCATAGAAATTTTTGCTCTAGGGGTACCAGGAACTCCAGCTGCTTAGACACACCAACCCTACAAGGATTTTTACAGCCAGAGTCCAAAGAGGGAAATAAGAAGGGAGGTATTAATTAGGGTTGTCAGCAATGTTTCCTCTAAGCTGTGGAGTCTTGTGAGCAAAAATTCAACCTTGTGAGCTACTGGCTTTAAAGTTGTGAGCGAGCAATTTGGCGACTGCATACATCAGTTTGCTTTGGAGCCATCCTTTCTGAGCCGAGACAAAAATGTGTGAGCTGGAGGCTAAAAAACTGAGCTAGCTCACACTGACTCAGCTTAGAGGGAACACTGGTTGCCAGCTCTGGAGATTTGGGGGGTGGAGCCTGAGGAGGGAGGGGTTTGAGGAAGAGAGGGACTTCAATGGGGCATAATACCATAGAGTTCACCTTCCAGAACAGCCATTTTTCCCCCCAGGTGAACTGTTGCTTGGAGATCAGTTGTAGCAGCAGGAAGTCTCCAGCCACCACCTGGCGGTTAGCAGCCAGAGAACCGGAGGCCAGATTCTGCTTGAGGCTGAGAGGAAGCATTTGGCCGTCTTTACATGAAGCGCTTTTTAAAAGCAGCCAATACATTTGGCATCCCAGAAGAACTGCACGGCCCTTAAGAATACAAATGGTGTCCACCTCCACGGTTGACAGTGAGCCAATGCAAAGGCCCAGCTGGCCTGGTTCACTCCCCGCTAAAAGCCATAGGGTTATCCGAAGAGAAGTGGCATGGGCCCAGGACTTGGCATTTTCATTTGTAGAGTTCTTAGATGAATTCAGCAATAGCTTCCTACCAATAATTATTGCAGCAATAAATTTTAATAACTAAGTTTTCCTCCTGGATAATTTGTTCTCTCCCATCGCAGCAAACATCTCAAACACAGAAAACAAGCTTAGGGTTGGGTCCAGCCAGCTCTTTCACTCAATCATCTCTCCCAGTTCTCTTCCAGACTGTAGACCCTGACCCATGTAACTTTTGTCCAAGCGGGTCCCATGATCACCAGCACAGCCCTTTTGGGTGGTCAAAAGGAAACTCCCTCTTTGCTTTTGCACCCAGCAGGAAAGCTGGTTGAATCCAACCCTTAGCCTATAACTCATCAGATTCTGCCAAACTGTACCCAGATCCTGTCCCTGAGCTGACCTTGGGATTTGGGGGGGCCTTGGGCAAGAGATCTAATGGAAGTGCGTCCCATTCACCCTACTGCTGTTGTGGTGGCTTCTGCTACCACCTCTCTTCTCCAGGAGGGGCTACAGCAGGGAGTTCAGAGGCAATTGTGCCCAGCTCAGCCCAGCATCCCCAGTTCTGCCATTCTGCCGGCTTCAGCAGGTAACCCCACACACACACACACACACCCATGCCAACTGCTGATTCTGGGCTTGAACCTTACTCTACATCACCTGTTTGATCGCCGCTAACAAAGGTCCGGAGAGTGATTTCAGCAAAGTGATTCAGCTTTATTGAAGTAACGAACAAGCACTTAAACACATTCATAACCAGAACAGTTTAACATAGGGAGCTAGGCTCCTTTTAAACATTCCCGGGCTAACATAGCCACGCCTATTTACACTTAACAACCAATGAGGTTGTGATAAGGACCCATGAAAGTTCTTCCCGCTCAGGGAACAGTTCCACTGTGATTGGTCGCCATTCAGGAGCGACCAATAGGGTGTTAGTGCTGAGGGAGCCTTGGCTGGCTCGAAGCTTAACATGGGAGGTGAATTAGACGATTCATGTAATACTTTCAATACATTACATCACCCTTCTTTTAGCCTTTGGGAAAACCCTGAAGGTGCAGAAGTTTTCCGTTTCAGACTTTGCCAGTGTTTTTCATCAACTTTTGCTTTACCACCGGTGCCCTCCCTTTGAGCTATAAATAGCTCTAGCCACAAATGCAGACGATCTGCCGTACTAGCTAAGTCCATGGTACATCAGATCCAACAGCTAGGGTTCCCAATCCTGAAGTTCTCCCAGAATTACAACTAAGCCCCAGGGGACAGAGATCACTTCCTCGGGCGGGGGTGGGGTGGGGATGCAGCATCAGAGGGTGGATTTGATGGAATTACATATCTG
>NW_015167790.1:0-5195 GCF_001447785.1 Gekko japonicus
GACTAGATGACCCTGAAGGTCCCTTTCAATTCTATGGTTCTAACCCACTTTCCATGCACTTTGCAACTGGATTTTCCTGTGTGAAATGGAAAAATCCACTTACAAATGGTTGCTGGAGTGGACTGAAACGGCATCATTCTGCCTGTGTGAAAGGGCATTCAGTCTCTGCAGTTCATGCGCAAAACTTTGTTGTGTGTGGTTCTCTCTCCCCCCCCCCCCCCCCCCAACTGGCATTTTAACTGTTTTAAATGGTTGTAATCTGCTCTGAGCCCACTTGCAGGAGACAGTGGGATAGACATAAATACATAACTTATAATCTGTTATGCTTTTCAGCCTGTTTTTCAGAGGAACTCAGGTGGATGTATGTTGTGTTGTTAGCCTCACGATAGTCTTTGTGAGGTTGAGAGAGAGTGAGGGAATCAGGGTCACTCGAGTGAGCTTTGTGGCTGAATGGGGATTTGAACCTGGGCCTCCCTGGCCCTAATAGAAGCCTTGCTTCATGATAGCTCTGTGAAAAGAGGATTCTCTCTCTTGCTATAAGGATGCAAATGTTTTTGAGTAGAGGGCTACATACCTTTTGAAACATGGCCATGCATAGCCAGTTTGGTGTAGTGGTTAAGTGTGTGAACTCTAATCTGGGAGAACCAGGTTTGATTCCCCACTCCTCCACTTGCACCTGGCTGGATGACCTTGGGCAAGCCATAGTTCTGACAAGAGCTGTCCTTGAAAAAGAGCAGTTTCTGTCAGCCCCACCTACCTCACAGGGTGTCTGTTGTGGGGAGGGGAAGGGAAAGGAGTTTGTAAGCTGCTCTGAGACTCTTTTGGGTAGTGAACAGCGGGGTATAAATCCAATCTCTTCTTCTCCTTCATCTTCATCTTATGTAAAAGAATGGTAACAATTCTTGCAGTTGTATTCTTAATCCCAGTTTAAACAATTGCTAGAATAGAACCTATTTAGAGTCCAGTGGCATCTTTAAGGCCAACAAAGGTTTATTCAAGGTATGAGCTTTTGTGTGCATACACACTTTTTCAAACCTGCCTGCTTCCACCACCATTCCACGCTGAATGGTGTATTCATTCACCTGTCTGCCATAGCTCTCATAATCACGTTCCTGACTAGGCATCGCTGGTTGAGACCTAACAGTGTATTTGTGAGTTTATGAATTCCAGAGAGGTAGCTGTGTAACTATTACTGGGGGGAGAAGTCTGCCTTAGAGCACCTTCAAAGACTGAAAGGTTATACCGCAAATTGTGAAGAGCCAGCTTGGTGTAGTGGTTAAGTGCGCGGACTCTAATCTGGGAGAACCAGGTTTGATCCCCCACTCCTCCACTTGCACCTGGCTGGATAACCTTGGGCAAGCCATAGTTCTGACAAGAGCTGTCCTTGAAAGAGCAGTTATTGAAAAAGCTCTCTCAGCTCCATCTACCTTACAGGCTGTCTGTTGTGGGAAGGGGAAGGGAAAGGAGTTTGTAAGCCGCTCTGAGTGAAGGGCAGGGTATAAATCCAATCTCCTCTTCTCTTCTAAATGATTTTCTGATTACAGCCCATTTATATCCAGTGCTTGTTGGCCAGGGTAAGGAGTATGTGTATTGAAAGTTTACACACGGACTTAGGGGGCAATGTAAACAGTGGGGTCACAGTACTATGAAATGCAAGAGGTATTGCTGGTAACATTGTCTTTTGGCTCCACTGCTCATTATGCTCCAGGTCTAAAAATCTTTTGTCACTGCTTCTTAAAGACTATCTCCTGTTAGTCTTTAACACGCCATAAGGTAGGTAGCCATGTTAGTATGTAGAACATGATATCTATCTGAACAACATAGCTATCTGACAATGTGGACTTTGACTCACTATAGCTCCTGCCCTGGAAACCTCTGTTAGTCCTTAAAGTGCCACTGAACGTGAATTAAGAAAATTCTTCGGTCTAATCTACCTCACTTTTCATTTATGCTGAGCTGCATTTACTGTATCTTACAGTATTTTAATTTGACTCTGTGTGTATTCAGATTACTGTATTTTTATTTTTTTATTTATATGCCAATAAAAGGCTTTGGTTGGTTGGATGGTATCTTACAGTTTGGTGCTCTCTTCAGACTTGTCTACCTCTCTCTCATCCCTGAACTCAGGGCACTTACAACCATGGCACTGTAAAAGGTGTGCTCTTTCTTTCTCTGCTTCTCTGATCTACAGATCTTGAGTAGTATCAATCACAGTGAGGAATTAAAGAAAGAAAGGAAGATTTCAAGTTAGAGGGAACAGGCTATACCAGTGGTGGCGAACCTATGGCACGGGTGCCAGAGGTGGCACTCAGAGCCCTCTCTGTGGGCACGCGTGCCATCGCCCCAGCCAGGCCCAGACCATCATTAAAGTGTCGAATTCTCTGCCAAATAATTTTAAGTAAATGAAAGCATTTGAGATTGCTTTCCTCACTTTGTTTGGATCATCTTAAGTTAATGTATGAGTTGTTTTTTCTAAAGTAAAACCTCAGTATTCAGGTTAAATTGCCATGTTGGCACTTTGCGATAAATAAGTGGGTCTTGGGTCGCAGTTTGGGCACTCGGTCTCTAAAAGGTTCGCCATCACCGGGCTATACCATAGTAGAGGAGATGTCTTGTGACAAGTTGCCTGAACTCTCATGGCCTGAATAAGAAATTTAGCTTTAAAAAAGAGAACATTTGGTGGCCTAGAATCCATTAAAATGTGATGACTAAAACACCTAGGGGAAGGTTGTTTCACTGGCACATAAGTGGCACATTTGTCTCTAGCCTCCTTATACCGTGGACATTCAAGTAAAACATGCTTCACAGTTTCTGTGATCCCTAAACCACAACCACAATATCTATCTGAAAACAGTGTGCCTAAGATATGGCTTTCAGCAGTCACAGATGGTAGCACATTTAATCTTGTGAGCATAATTGCTCGCCTGTATCTTGGAACTATAAAGCTCAACAAGTGTTCTGGAATTGTAAAGGGTGGTGGGATTCCCATGCGGTGAGTAGAGCAAACACACCTAGCCTGGAAGATGGTGCTGTTGACGTCAGTCTTCATAATCAACTGCTTGATAGTCTGAGTCCAGTGGCACCTTTAACACCAACAAGTTTAATTCTGGGTATAGCTTTCTTGTGCGTGCACACTTCTTCAGATACAGTGAAACAGACTTCCACAACTGCTGCTTATACGAAGTGTGCGTGCCCATGAAAACGTATACCTTAAATAAAACTTTGCTGGTCTGAAAGCTGCCCCTGGACTCAAACTTTGTTCTGCTGCTTCAGACCAACATGGCTGCCCACCTGAATCTGCTTGATAGTCTTCCAGGCTTGGGTCCACCCTAATGCAAAAGCTACTTTCTCTGGGCATCATATGTTATTCAGTTTTTCTATTATGGTCATATTGCATGGACTAAAGATATTATCTTGTTTTCATATAATTTCATAAGCTGTTATCCTCAGAGAATGTTATTTTGAATTTTGAGTGTAATACCAGTATCCATGGGTTTTCTTGGACTGCAAGAAGATCAAATCAGTCAATCCTAAAAGAAATCAACCCTGACTGTTCCCTGGAAGGCCAGATAAGGAAACTGAAGCTCAAATACTTTGGCCACCAAATGAGAAGGGAGCACTCACTGGAGAAGACCCTGATGCTGGGAAAGATTGAAGGTCAAAGAAGACGGGGACGGCAAAGGATGAGATGGTTAGACAGTGTCATCGATGCAATGAACATGAAATTGAGCAAACTTCAGAGGACGGCGGAAGACAGGAAGGCCTGGCGTGATCTGGTCCATGGGGTCGCGAAGAGTCGGACTCGACTGTGCGACTGAACAACAACAACCAGTATCCAAGCCCTAGATTCAACATAATGCTGGCCAACTCCCAGTCTAAGGGCAATACCAGCCACATATTTCAGGATCCCACAGATCTGGTGCAAGAATTGTATTAGGTGTGTGGGACTCTTTTTTTCTTCTTCTTAGAAAAGAGGTTCGCTTGGAATGGTGGACTCTGTGGAACTAAATGGTTGGGAGTTAACATTTGTTGTTTATGAACATACATCGTAATTACGTCCAAGAAGACAGGGATAGGCAGAGAGAGCGTTCTTTCCCTCTTCAACAGTACTTATTTGTCCATTGTATAATTAATTGAAGGGATTTCCTGCCACAAGATATGGTGATGGCCACTGCCCTGAATGGCTTCAGAAGGTTTCACCTGACCTCCCTGGATTTCTCACTTGGTGGTTATTAGCACTAATGGTAGAGAGTACCTCTTAACCCAGTTGCTCTGGGGCAGAAGTGGAGGAGGAGGGCTGTTGCCGTTACGCCACACTTGCAGGTCAGCTGCTGTTGGGAAAAGAGTTCTTGAAATAGTAGGACTTTCTGGTCTGATCCAGCATGGTTGGTCTTATGATCCATCCTCCGTCGTTTGCCCCGCCTCCAGTGAGCTTCTCCCTTGTTCTTGTGACACGCCGGGCTGAAAACTGCCGAGACACAGCGCGGATTGTTGTAATAAATGTTTTCCAGTATTTTACTCATTTGGGTGAAGCAGGGTGAGTCATATGGACGTAAAAGCACAGCAAAACAATGCCAGAGAGAGCTCTTCTACCGTTCCCGACAGAGACAACATGGTTTAGCGGTTAGAGTACTGGATTAGGGTCTGGAAGGCCTAGGTGCAGGTACCACACTCTGCCGTGGAAGCTAGTCTTGTGACTCTGGGCCACTGACACACACTCAGCCTAACCTACCTCACAGGGTTGCTGTAAGGATAAAACAGGGGAAAGGGAGAATATTATCAACCACTTTCGGTCACCATTGGAGAGAGTGTAAATAAAGTAAAAAGTATATAGTATTTTTCAGCCAAATATTTAAGTTTTTTGTCCTGGCCTCTCCTGTTCTCACTGGATTTATTTGTATCTAGCCTTCCTGTAGCGCTTAGTAAGTTGACTCTTCTAGTAACTAAACCCACACCCTAGATTCTCTGATCTGGTCTCATTCATTTGCTGTGACTAATCATGATACTTCATGCTCTTTCATGACTGTCAGGGAGAGATAAATGTTGAAGAGTATGTATCTGGAAGGTCACAAATGCATCAGGTCTTGTGATGGTGCTTATCTGTATTGAGTTGCCCCTGGGGCGGTGAAGCCTGTTGTCCAGTTAAAAAGCCATGGTGGGCTGGAAGCTCCCCCCCCCCATCCACACAGGTTCTA
>NW_015167790.1:6658-10458 GCF_001447785.1 Gekko japonicus
AGCACACCCCCCCCCCCCGGCAGTTGCTCCATCCCGGCTGTGACAGCTTCCCGGCAGCAGCAGAGGAGCACGCCGGCAGCTCCTCCAGCCCAGGCAGAGGGCTCAGTAGGAGATAATGGAGCCTGGAGCTGTTTGGTGAAGAGTATTGGTAGCACTGAGCCCTGGGTAGCACCCCCCACAAATATCACAGGTCCCCACTTGTCTTGCTGTATTTAATGAGGGCATTTTGCTAGTCATACTGGTCTGCTCACTTGGGACAAACAAGCTCTATATACTCTTACTTACTTGGAGTTGGAAGGGATCTTAAAGAGACCATATAGTCCAACCCCCTACTTAGAGCAAGCCAACTGAAGCTAGAGTATTCTTAAGTACGTCGTTTCTATTGTATGATGGTCCTTGAGCCTCAGTGATTAAAGGGAGGCTATACATCAGGTAAATAAAGACAAAATAAAAGGGAAAGTTGGTTGTCCAAACTCTGCTTGAATACTTCCGGTGAAGGAGAGCTCTTCCCTGAGTGTTTGGTTCCATTGCCAACTTGTAAGAGCCGTGTTTTACTCCTGTAAGATGGTGTCTTTTATAGAAAATGGAATGCATGCATGAGGGTAACTAAACCCTACCCCCTTCCCCGACTTCCATCATTGGAAACATTTTTCTTATAACATGGCTCTCTTCCAGTATCAGAGGTAAAGAGGGGCTGTGGCTCAATGGAAGAGCCACTGCTGTGCATGCAGGAGGTCCCAGGTTCAATCCCCAGCATCTCCAGGCAAGTAGGTGAAGTGAAAGAGCCACTGCCAGTCGGAGTAGACAATACTGACCTTGATGGACCGATGATCTGAATCGGTATAAGGCGGAGACAGCTTTAGCTCTCCTCCCCTTCTGTAAAAGAAAGACCTACCTGCCCACCCTATTGTATAGAAGAGTACATGAATAAATCCATACAGATCCCTCATCACATCTTATTTTGCTTTTCTTTGCATTCAAGCGAGTGAGTTCTAAGATTGAAAGCAGCTGCATGAACTTCCTTTACTGATTGGTTAAAAAACTTGGATATTGAGTGGCTCTGGGAACAAGGTTCCACAAGTAGGGTTAGGGGTCCCCCGTGGCAGACTCCCCTTCCCCTGAGCTCTTTGTGAAGTGGAGATTGTGACTTGAATGTGGACTTCATCTCACTTGGATCGGGTGAGAATCCGTTGCCTCTCCGGTTTGGTGTAGTGGTTAAGAGCGCGGACTCTAATCTGGGAGAACCGGGTTTGATTCCCCACTCCTCCTCTTGCAGCTGGCTGGTGTGACCTTGGGTCAGTGACAAGTTCTCTCAGAGCTGTTATCCCAAGGGCAGTTCTCAAGAAAGCTCTCTCAGCCCCACCTGCCTCACAGGCTGTCTCTTGTGGGGAGGGGAAGGGAAAGGGGATCGTAAGTCGCTCAGAGAAGGGCGGGGCGTGAATCCAATTTCTTCTTCCTTCCATTCCTTAAAGTTTCATAACCAAGGTCCAAAGCCAGAGGACCTGACAACAATTTAAGGCTGGCTAGTAAGTCAGGTCCAAATCTGTGGGTGTGTGATTTGCAAGTGCTGGAGGCGCTTGGGTATGGGTCCCACAAGTATGCAAAGGCATGTTGTTAGCATGCACAAATTGGCCAGGGGTGTGGGAGAAGAAGTTATGAGCAATTGTTACAGCTGTCTTCCCCTCATGGGTTTGTTTTTGTAATATTCAGAATGACCGAGAAGGCGATCTGTCATACTCCCAAAGTGGCGGTGTGTTTTGATAAGCGAGGGATGTTGCATCACCAGAAAGCTAAAGTGCACTGAGTGCTTGGGTAGTGTTATTTCAGAAAACAGTTTCTGTTCTTGTGGCTTTCAAGTTGGTTATAGTCCCCAAGGAGAAGCGTAAAAAAAAAAAAATTACCAAAGTTTCTAAATCCTAAACTTCTAAGATGACAAATATCTGTTTCTAGTAAGGTCAGAGATCCCTGCGGGATTCCAGTATAGAAACAGATTCAGTTTCAAAGGCTCAACTGGTGAGCTTTCGTTATGCATCTGACTGAGAAAGTGATTCACTTGGATGTCTTTTCTGAAACTAGACCTTGTGCCAAATTGCAGGGATCCTGCCAAAAACATTTCACGCATCTCCTTCCACAATCTAGCACAATTAGCTAAAATGTGACACTCTTGCACTGCACGTTTTCCTGCTTTTACAAGTGGAATTCAGTGAACTGGCACGGGGAGACCAGCAGTAAGTTAACATTCTGTAACACAATTTAATTGGCTAAACATTGGAGGGGGGCAAGAGAAGGAGTCAACGTACAGTTGTTTGGGTGACATTTGTCTGCAGTGTTCCCTCTAAGCTGAGTTAGTGTGAGCTAGCTCACAAATTTTCAGCCTCTGGCTCACACATTTTTTGTCTTAGCTCAGGAAGGATGGCTCCAGAGCAAGCTAATTTCTGCAGTAGCCATATTGCTTGCTCACAACTTTAATGCCAGTAGCTCACAAAGTAGAATTTTTGCTCACAAGACCCTACAGCTTAGAGGGAACATAGTTTGTCTGAACTCTGTAATGTGTTCTTCCAGTCTACGTTATGTGAATCCCAAGGATTGCTCTTAGAGATGTAAAATTTCTGGAACTGTTGAAGCCCCAGGTAAAAACAAAAACTTTTTTCTGTTCCCCCCAAAAAAAGAAAAATGGGGAAAACTTGAAATATATGCAGTATTTACTGTCCCATTAAACCTAAACTAATTTTACTGGTCTAACAACATAAAATGCATCATTTATAGCTTAGCATATAAAATTGCAATATGACATATTTATGTACTTTTAAAGTTATAAATGCCTTAGTTTTGTACAAGCGAAATTGCAAATATAGCAAATACTTGAGAGAAAATTGTGAGCTGATGCACCCTATGCTGACTTAGCACATGTACCTTAATTTTTGTTTTTTAAATTTGGTTAGAGAGAGCCAAGTTCTGAATGAAACTTATAGTTTCCCTCTGAGGCTTTGGTGCAGTTTCTGCCCCACCTCCTCCTGATCTTTTTTCTCCTTCCTGCAAAGTAGGGCAATAAGTGACTTTTTGCCCCACCTGTGGGTAAATGTGTCACAGTGGTTTGAGGGGGAGGTGAAAAGGACAACAGAAGGCACACAACTGTTGAGAAGCAATGAAAGAGCTGCATGCTCCCCTCATGAAGATCAGGTATCCTTCTAGGTGCAGAAATGCATCTTGGATTTAAGAGCTGTATATGTATACAGCATGCCCACCTTGTCTTCAAAAGCACTTCAACTCATTCAAAAAGAGGAAATATTTCATAGGAGTTTTCTCAGTATTCTCAGATTTCCAATTTTTCTATTGGAAAAATTGATGAAAAAAGCCTTGGAAAAAATGGGGGACACCCAGGGTTTGTTTTTTTGGAAAAATTGCAAGTGTTTTTTTCCCAAGCTTTCACATGTCTAATTGCTTCCATTACTGAAGTGGTGAATATGGGTTGTTCATATGTTTTCTTCTTTCTTTTCCTCAACAGATGTGGGCCATGTTTAAGGATAGCTCCTGCTTTCAATGCTCTGAGCAATAAATATCCCCAAGCAACCTTTTTGGAAGTCGATGTACACCAGTGCCAGGTGAGTGGTGGTTCTTGTTGATGTGGTTGTATGCAAATGAATGAAATCCAGCGGTTAAATATTTTCCCCTTATTTGAAATACATTTACTCGGCATCTCATTGATTTTGTAGCATGTAACTGCTACATTATGTAGCAATTAAATGACATTCAAGATGCTTGTGTTGCCCCAGCCCTATATTGTTCTTCTGTTGTCAGTT
>NW_015167791.1:0-4185 GCF_001447785.1 Gekko japonicus
CTGACCCAACATGGCTTCTCTTATGTTTTCTCTACCCTATTGCATCCTGGTGGCAAATGGTGGCAAAAATCCCAGAGCAAATGAAATGACATTACCGTTTCATGTATCCAGTCAGATCTGGCGGTATAATGCTATCTATGAGGGTAATTTCAATGGATAAGCAATCCCCCCCCCCCCAGGAACATTGAAAGATTCCATCAAAATTTGCTAAAATGTTTCCAACGTTTTCGAATGAAGTTGAATTCCTTGGGCTCAGCTCTGGAACAATTCAACTATTTCTCCTCACTGCAATGTCCCAACTTGGCAACTGATGGTTGGAATTTAAAAAATGTATACATGATCAGTCGCCCTGACCTGTATAGCTGAGTCTAGTCCAATCTTATCCATCTCAGAAGCTAAGCAGGGTCAGCCCGGGCTAGTATTTGGATGGGAGACCTTGAAGGAACACCAGGGTTGCATCCAGTGTTCCCTCTAAGCTGAGTTAGTGTGAGCTAGCTCGCAGTTTTTTAGCCTCCGGCTCACACATTTTTGTCTTAGCTCAGGCAGGATGACTCTAGAGCAGACTAATTTATGCAGTAGTCAAATTGCTCGCTCACAACTTTAATGCCAGTAGCTCACAAAGAAGAATTCTTGCTCACAAGACTTAGAGGGAACATTGGTTGCAACGCACAAGCAGGCAATGGTATGGTGACCAAGTCTGGAGGCCAAGTCCTATGAGGAAAGGTCGAAGGAGCTGGGTATGTTTAGCCTGGAGGGGAGACGACTGAGAGGTAGGTGACATGATCCCCATCTTCAAGTCCTTGAATGGCTGCCCTATAGAGGATGGGGCGGAGTTGTTTCCTGTTGCCCCAGAAGGTCGGACCAGAACAAATAGGTTGAAATTAAATCAGAAGAGTTTTCAGCTAAACATTAGGAAGAACTTCCTGACAGAGCAGAGCGGTTCCTCAGTGGAATAGGCTTCCTCGGGAGGAGGTGGGCTCTCCTTCTTTGGAGGTTTTAAAAAAGAGGCTGGATGGCCATTGGACAGCAACGCTGATCCTGTGAACCTATCAGAGTACAGCCACCGAAGGCGGACTGTGAATTTAGCGCTAAATTTAAAGAGACACTACTACGATGATCCTAAAATCATGCCATTTAAATCCATCTCACAGTGAATATAATCAATACAATGAATAACAAAAATAAGTGCAAAGAGCTTACAAAATATTAAGTACAAGAAATTTACGAGACGTTAGAAGATCGCAAGTAGTTTGTGGTTAACGACGTGCTCCGGACTGTCCTATGTCGTCTCGACGTTCCTTCTTCTGAACAAGACTGAACAAGACACATCGTCTCTGATGTCTGTTATTTCTTAAGAAATAGTAATGAAGCCTGACATTTATACACTTCTTCTTGAAAAATCAACCCACGCTTGCAATTGCGAGTAGATACAGTTCTTTACAGGAGCTGCGGTGGCTCAAGTGGTTAAGGCGCTGAACTGCAGGCTGTGGAAGGTCGGTAGTTCAGCAGTTTGAGACCCGAGTGTGCCGCATGATGGAGTGAGCTCCCGTCTCTAGTTCCAGCTCCTGCCAACCTAGTAGTTTGAAAGCGAGAAATTGCAAGTAGATAAATAGGTACCCCTTCGGTGGGAAGGGATTAGCGTTCTGTGCACCTTGGTGTTTAGTCATGCCGGCCACATGACCACGGAAACGTCTTCGGACAGCGCTGGCTCTTCGGCTTGGAAACGGAGATGAGCACCGCATCCCTAGAGTCGGACTCGAGTGGCTTTCGAGCAAGGGAACCTTTACCTTTACAGTTCTTTACGGGCAAAATGCAAGAGAATGGAATGCCTGTGAACTTAGGCAGATCACGAGAGGGAGGACAGCAGGGATCCTGGCGGTTTTTTGTCATCATCTGGGCATGGAAGTGGCACAGAGTGTTGGACTGGATGGCTTCTCTTATGTTCTTATGTCTGGGGCAGTGATGCTCTGTATTCTTGGTGCTTGGGGGCCACAGTGGGAGGGCTTCTGGAGTTCTGGACCCACTGGTTGACCTCCTGATGGCAACCAGGTTTGGGCCACTGTGTGACACAGAGTGCTGGACTGCAGGGGCCATTGGCCTAATCTTGCCTTGAAAACCCTATGGGGCTGCCATTAGTCACATGTGACTTGACGGTATTTTCCTCCCCCCCACTGCATAATCAGTTGTTTCAATTTACCCTTAGGATCTACCTTCCACTTGAGGAATGCACTGGCTCTGGTGTGTTTGCATTGCACATCTAACTCAGAGAAAGCTGCATTTGATGATGGTGGCAGATCAGTTCTGCATCTTTTTTTGTATCTCATGACATTAATTCAGCAAACATTTTAATTTGAAGGGGCTCGGCACAGAGGGATAGAAAGGGCAGCCAACAAACAAACAAAGGGGGAAAAAAAACAGTCATGGAAGAAACAGGGAGGTCAGAGTGACGCGACTCCCCTTCCCACAACCGGAAATGTATTTGCAATTAAAATTCTGTCGGCGCGTACTTCCGTGACAAATTGCAAAAAGAAGGGTGACAAGAATTGCATTGCCCAAATCCCATTATTACAGCGGTGAACGCAAATGTGACTTGTTCAAACCAGACACTAACAAACAACCTTAAGATTCCAGTTTGATATTTTCCTATCCCCCCCCCCCAAGGGTGTACCTAGGGAACCGATGCTTCTTGCTGTAGTTGTCGTTTGCGCTAGATAGATGGCATATTAATTGGGTTTCATTACAGACATTCATCCGTTGCTCATAATGTGGCATGCTCAGAAAAACAAATGCTTTGGAAGTCGGTCTAGAATTGGTCGTTCATCCACCGTAGTCTTGGGAAACAATCAGGAAACAAAAGATGTTCTCGTACAGTTTGATGTAGTGGTTAAGAGTGCAGGCTCCAGTGTGGGAGAACTGGGTTTGTTTCCCCACTCCTCCACATGCAGCTGCTGGTGTGACCTTATGTCAGTCACAAGTTCTCTCAGAGCTGCTCTCTCAAGAGCAGTCCTTGAAAGAGCTCTCTCAGCCCCACCTACCTCACAGGGTGTCTGTTGTGGGGAGGGGAAGGGAAAGGAGATTGTAAACCTCTCTGAGACACCTTCGGGTAGTGAAGGGCGGGGTATAAATCCAATCTCTTCTCTTCTTCTTCTGACTACATGACTGGATAGATATGCTGCCAGTTTGATGGATCCTAGCCCTATCCTACCATGAAGAAAGATTCAGGTTGGGTAGTCATGTTGGTCTGAAGCAGCAGTACAGAATCTGAGTCCAGTGGCACCTTTAAGATGAACAAAGTTTTATTCAAGGTATAAACTGTCATATGCATGCACAATCTTCAAGGTAATGAAAACTTTGTAGAGATCTGTAACTTCCTAAGCTTAAGGAGCCTATCCTGTTTTAACATCAAATGGGGCATATATAGCGAGAGGGACAGAAGATTTGAGTTTTTGACCAAGATCTTTTGTATTCCTTGCTCAGTTTGGTGCTGTGATAAAAAAATATGTTTGTAAACATTTTCTCTGTAATAAATACTTTATAACTGCTTTTTTGCCCCCCGATGTCAGCAAGCTGCCATTCTGTTTTCTGTGACCTCTGTGTACATATCCTTTCCCTGTTGCACCCGGCTTGTTTTCTATCATCCTGCTCCTGCGTTGGAATGCACAAGATAACTGCTGGAGGTTGTGTGGGGGAGAAGATGCTGTAATGCTTGCCTATTGCTTTTCTCATGAGTACTGCACCTGTGTTTTGTCTGATGTTCTGCCTGGTTCCCATGGACTGGGCGCGCAACCGTTTCATTAGCCCGCCAGCGGGAAAGCTATTCATTGGATCTGTATCTGTTTGAAGTTCCTTTATTATGCTTGACCTAACTGTGTATCCCCAGTTCTAACAAAGAACGTGTTTGAGTATGTCTTCAACGCTTTGAAATAAATTTTGCTTTTCTTGAAAACGTGGATTTATTCTCGATGCTTGGGGATCCAACATATTGTTAGAACTCTCTTTCTCCTATCGTTCCGAATCTGGCAAGATCATGAGCGGAACTGAGGGAAACCTACTTAACACGGAGGGGGACTCAGGATCGGTCCCACATACCTCCGCTTCTTTGGTGTTCACGACTGCAGCCTCGGTGGAGGGTGCCGTGGGGGGAACGATTCCCCGCCTGCCTGCACATCTGTCTTGGCCGCCTCC
>NW_015167791.1:4693-10380 GCF_001447785.1 Gekko japonicus
CATTGAAGCCTTCATCCAAATCAAGTGGAACAGTTAGATTCGAGTCCAGGAGCACCTTAGAGGACAACAACAACAATTTTTTTTTGGGGGGGGGATGAGCTTTTGAGAGCCAAAGCTCACTTCATCAGATACTCTTGTAAGATAGTTTCAAAAAGTAGCCATGTTAGTGTGCAGTAGAAGATCCAGATTCGAGTTCAGCAGCACCTTAGAGACCAACAAGATTTTTGAGGATCAAAGCTCCCTTTGTCAGAGGCCATCTGACATATCTGATAAGAGAAGCTTTGACTCCTGAAAGCTCCTACCCCCAAAATCTGTACTCGAATCTGGATCTTCTACTGCACACTAACATGGCTACTTTTTGAAATTATCTTTCCTTCGAGCAACTAAAGCCACAGAAAGTCTCCTTAGGAAGAAGATGAAGAAGAAGAAGAGGAGGAGGAGGAGGAGGAGGAGGAGATTGAATTTATACCCCATCCTTCACTGCCCAAAGGAGTCTCAGAGTGGCTTATAATCTCCTCTCTCTTCCCCTCCCCACAACAGATGCCCTGTGAGGTAGGTGGGCTTGAGAGAGCTCTTTCAAGAACTGCTTGTGAGAGAACAGCTCTGAAAGAACTTGCAATTGACCCAAAGTCACACCAGCAGCTGTATGTGGAGGAGTGGGGAATCAAATCCGGTCCTCCCAGGTTAGAGTCCGCACTCCTAACCACTACACGAAACTAGAAGAAGGCTAGTTGGAGGATGGATGGATCCGACCCAATATCACTGGGTTAGATCGTGCGGGTCGGTGCCGCCAAGGTTTGCTTCTCCCCCCCCCCCCGGCATGATGCAACTTCTACTGATACAGAAGGCTCGGCCCTCTTTATTCAGCTCCATTTCCCCAACCGCATGACAAGTCATTTCCCACCGCACAGAATATTTCCAGCTGTGAATCGACCCCATTGCACTTGAAAGCACCAAAGGCTTAGCCCCGAGGATTTCCATGATTATCCTACGGTGAAAATTTGTGTGCATCTGGCAACATTGCCTGGTCATTTCCATATTATTTTCAAGCTCCCGTTTCAAGTGTGTGTGTGTGAGTGCTGTTAAAAAGGAGAATGGCTCCATGGGTCCGAACACAATCACAAAGATGTGGGGGAAGGATGCACTGCCAATTGTCTGTTTTCGCTCTGGCCAACCGAATCCATCAGTCACACATCTTGCCAATGACATAATGTCAAGGGAAAGAAAGTTCATATTGATCCCCTTTTAATAAACTAACTGTTTCCCATCAGCAGAAAGGATTTCATCCGCTGGAGGGATGACACGGAATGGGGGAAGGAAGAGCGAGAGATCGGATGCATTAGCTCTAGCCATTCAGGAGACAGAAATCTAACTCTATATCTATAGATACTGGGGGGCAAATTGCCTACTGTATTCGCAACACCCAAGCTGCCTCACGTTATATTGAGATTGTGTGGAAATGTCAGACCCCCGGTCCAGTCACACTCAACAACTCTCTATTGGCAGTGATAAGTTTATTGAGTTATATGCAAGATCCAGAAAGTCACTGTGTTAGAACTGAGGATTTTGGGGCGGGTACAAGCTTAATAAAGGAGCTGCAGTGGCTCAAGTGGTTAAGACGCTGAACTGCAGGCTGTGGAAGGTCAGTAGTTCAGCAGTTCGAGACCCGAGTGTGCCGCATGACGGAGTGAGCTTTTGTCTCTAGTTCCAGCTCCTGCCAACCTAACAGTTTGAAAGTAAGAAATTGCAAGTAGATAAATAGGTAGCCCTTCAGTGGGAAGCTAACAGCATTCCGTGCGCCTTGGCGTTTAGTCATGCCGGCCACATGACCACGGAAATGTCTTCGGACAGCGCTGGCTCTTCGGCTTCAAAATGGACTGGCTTTCGAGCAAGGGAACCTTTACCTTTACCTATTTACAAGCTTAATATAGATAATTCAAAGAAAAGCCCCTTCCTTCCCCCATACATACGTCCCATTCACACCACGCCTAACGTTGCCATCCCAACCAAGTGAAAGATATATGTCTTGGTTATCTACAGTCCAAGCTGGTACAGAGAGCCTTTCAGGGACACCTTCCACTGGGAAATAGAAAGGAGGGGAAGGGGGTTGACTGGGAAAGTTGTGCCTTCTAGAAGCAAAAGGTCTCAGTCACGCACTCACTCCCCTCCCCTCCCCTTAGGAATTCCCTCCGCCCAACAGTTTTGGATCAGAGGTTAAGACGATGAGCTCCAGACCGGAAGGTCGGTAGTTCAGCAGTTCGAGACCTGAATGCCACATGACGGAGTGAGCTCCTGTCTCTAGTTCCAGCTCCTGTCAACCTAGCAGTTCGAAAGCAAGAAATTGCAAGTAGATAAATAGGTACCGTTTCGGTGGGAAGGTAGCAGCGTTCCGTGCACCTCGGCGTTAAGTCATGCTGGCCACATGACCACAGAGAAGTCTTTGGACAGTGCCTGGCTCTTTGGCTTGGAAACAGAGATGAGCACCACCCCCTAGAGTCAGATTTGACTAGCTTGATTAAACAGCGGCTGGAGAAACCCTGGTCAGGGAGGCTCTAGGCTGATCCTGCATTGAGCAGGGGGTGGACTAGATGGCCTCTCTGGCCCCTTCCGACTCTGAGATTCTATGATTTTATGATTCTATGACTCCTGTCCTGGATACGTAGCAATGCCCAAGAATGTATTTTCCATCTCAGTGCTCTTTGAATCATCAAATGTAGTTGAATCAACTTTAATCAAATTATCAAGTGGTCTGGGACCCACATATCTACTGGACGACCTCTTCTGGTATGTCCCCCAAAGAGCTTTATGCTCTGCTTAGAACAACTCGCTGGTGATCCCTAGCCCTAAAGGAGTCTGTCCTTGAACAGAACCAGGGCTTTCTCAGCCCTGGCTCCTACCTGGCGGAACTCTCTTCCAGGTAACATCCAGACCCCGAGGGACCTTATGTAGTTCCACAGGGCGTGTAAGGCAGAGATGTTCCACTAGGACATTGGTTGAGGACAGCAAGGGGTACCATCGCACCTGGCACTCACTTCCCCTCTGGAGAGCCCGTTTGGTATAGTGGTTAGGAGCACAGACTCTGAACTGGGAGAACCAGGTTGGATTCCCCACTCTTCCACATAGGAACGTAAGAGAGAAGCCAACGCTGGATCAGGCCCGTGGCCCATCCAGTCCAACACTCTGTGTCACACAGTGGCCAAAAATACCAGGGGCCATCAGGAGGTCCAGCAGTGGGGCCAGAACTCCAGAAGCCCTCCCACTGCTGCCCCCCCCCCAAAGCACCAAGACTACAGAGCATCTCTTGCCCCAGACCAAGAGTTCCTATCTAGACCTAATAGCCCCTGATGGACATCTGCTCCATATAAGAACATAAGAGAAGCCAATGTTGGATCAGGACAATGGCCCATCCAACACTCTGTCACACAGTGGCCCAAAAATACCAGGTGCCACCAGGAGGTCCAGCAGTGGGGCCAGGACACCAGAATACCTCCCACTGTTGCCCCCCCCCAAGCACCAAGACTACAGACCATCCTTTGCCCCAGACCGAGAGTTCTTATCTATACCTTGTGGCTAATAGCCCCTGATGGACCTCTGCTCCATATAAGAACATAAGAGAAGCCAATGTTGGATCAGGCCAATGGCCCATCCAGTCCAACACTCTGTCACACAGTGGCCAAAAAATACCAGGAGGCATCAGGAGGTCCACCAGTGGGGCCAGGACACCAGAAGACCTCCCACTGTTGCCCCCCCCCCCAAGCCCCAAGACTACAGCGCATCTACCTTGTGGCTAATAGCCACTGATGGACCTCTGCTCCAGATGTTTCTCCAACTCCCTCTTGAAGCCGTCCATGTTTAGAGCCGCCACCACCTCCTGTGGCACTGAATTCCATGTGTGAATCACTCTTTGGGTGAAGAAGGACTTCCTTTTATCCGTTCTAACCTGCTTGCTCAGCAATTTCACGGAATGCCCATGCACTTTGAGTGCCCATGAGTTCTTGCAGCTACCGGTGTGACCTTGGCCAGTTCTAAGTCGTTTCAGAGCTGTTCTCTCAAGAGCAGTCCTCGAAAGTGTGGGGTGTAATGCCATAGAGTGTGCCTTCCAAAGAAGCCATTTTCTTGAGGCAAACTGATCTCTTCCACTTGGAGATCAGTTGTAATCCCAGGAAATCTCCAGCTACCACCTGGAGATCAGACACTGTTCTTATTAATGACAATCAACTCCTCCCGGGGTGTCTGGAGATGTGTAGAAGCATTGAGTGAAAATAACCAATCCTGTCCCAAAAAGAAACTTAATTTTGGTTTCCGAAAAGGCCTGTAAAGAATGCTTGAAAGGGCATCGTTCCATAGGGTATTGATTACGTATTAATATGTTTGATATCTTTTTTTTGTTGCTTTGACTTGATTCTACACCCGCACATATTTTTTTTTCTGAAATGTGTTTTTCTGGAACGTAGCCTCAGAAAAAAAAAGCTCAGTATTACTCCCACTTCCCAGCAGAATTTATTTTTGGGCTCACGCTGAGATTCGTTTAGACGTGGGGTCATCATTCATCTGTGAATATCAATATCCCAGGTTTTTCCCCCTCGGTGCAACAGCTCCCTGATCTCTGCAGCGTGCTTTCAGCGTTGACAAATCAATCTCCTTTTGACAAATTCACTTAAGGTCCAAGGATGTAGCTAAGAACATAAGAACATAAAGGAAGCCATGTTAGATCAGGCCAATGGCCCCTCCAGTCCGACACTCTGTGTCACACAGTGGCCAAAAATACCAGGTGCCATCAGGAGGCCCAGCAGTGGGGCCAGGACACCAGAAGACCTCCCACTGTTGCCCCCCCAAGCACCAAGACTACAGAGCATCCCTTGCCCCAGACCGAGAGTTCCTATCTAGACCTTGTGGCTAATAGCCCCTGATGGACCTCTGCTCCATATAAGAACATAAGAGAAGCCAATGTTGGATCAGGCCAATGGCCCACTTGGTCCAATACTCTATGCCACACAGTGGCCAAAACCCAGATGCCACCAGGAGGTCCACCCGTGGGACCAGAACTCCAGAAGCTGTCCCATGGTTGCCCCCCAAGCACCAAGGCTACAGAGCATCACTGCCCCAGACAGAGTGTTCCCTCTATACCTTGTGGCTGTTAGTCACTGATGGACCTCTGCTCCATACGTTTATCCAGTCCCCTCTTGAAGCTGTCTGTGCTTGTAGCTACCACCACTTCTTGTGGCATGAAATTCCACGTGTTGATAACTCTTTGGGTGAAGTACTTCATCTGTTCTAAGCCTAGGTAAAAGGTATTTTCCCTTGCTCGGAAGCTAGTCCAATCCGACTCAAGGGGGTGGTGCTCATCTCTGTTTCCAAGCCAAAGAGCCAGCACTGTCCAAAGACTTCCCTGTGGTCATGTGGCCGGCATGACTAAATGTCGAGGCGCACGGAATGCTGCTACCTTCCCACCGAAGCGGTACCTATTTATCTACTTGCAATTTCTTGCTTTCGAACTGCTAGGTTGGCAGGGGGTGGGGCCAGAGACGGGAGCTCACCCCATCATGCGGCACTTGGATCTCGAACTGCCGAACTACAGGCCTTCCAGTCTACAGCTCAGCGTCTTAACCTCTAAGCCACTGCAGCCCCTGTTCTAAGCCTACTGCTCAATCTAATTGTGTACCCACGAATTCTTGTATTGTGAGAAA
>NW_015167792.1:0-2419 GCF_001447785.1 Gekko japonicus
CAAAGAAACGGTACAAGATTGGAAAACGTAGACAGGGCTGGCCCAGAGAATCGCCAAGAGTCGGATATGACTGAACGGCTGACGACAAGAATAACCAGAAGATCAGGCAGAAAGGGACTGTAGTAGGATAAGTGTTTTTTTCTATCGATTGGAGCGAGACCCATTTTATACACCTTCCAAGCAGCCCTCTGGAACTATCAGGATCCCCTCTCCTGATAATCCTCCACTGTGACAGCTTCACTCATCTGAGCAAGGCTTTTGGAAGGAGCTGTTCTGCAAATGGGTAAGATCAGGGGTCATTTCCTGCAGGAGCGCACAGGAGCGGAGCTCTGGCAGTAAAGAGCCCAGGGGGGTGGGCACATGCAACAATCCCCACCCCCTGCTCCCAGCAGCCCTCAGTCAGAGCAAGAAGCAGCCAGGTAAGCTGCAGAGCCCCGTGGTCCAAAACAGTCCAGTGGCACCTTTAAGACCAAGTGTTATTCAGGTACAAGCTCTCCCTCCTGTGCGAGGACAGATCTGCACATCCCTCCCCCAATAGCTAGCAATCCAAAACAGTCCAGTGGAGCCTGAGTGGTGGGTGTTGCCTTCTGACACACTTCCGGTGATGTCAGGGGTGTGGCATATGTAAATAAATTATGCTAATGAGTTATGCTAATGAGCTCCTGCACCTCTTTTTCTATGAAACGACCCCTGGGTAAGATCAATAGCTGCCCATACCCAAGCATTCTCTGGTGTGGATACTCTGAATGGAACAGACGGCTTCATTTATTTTTTAAAAATACATTATTTATAGTCCACCATTCTTACTGAGACTCAAGAGGGACTGGTTAGGTCACCCAATAAGAAAAGTAACAGGAATAGGATTGTTGAAATCCAAAACCAAGCAAAAACCTGAAACAAAGCATAGGCATTGAATGTGTAGAACAATGCAGAAGTTACACAGTAGGATAATACACACAGAAACAGACTGTATGTGCTATACATGGTAGTGTAGTCCACAGTTCTTATTCCTTTATTAAGACTTCCTGAATAATTCAACAACAGCAATAACAACAACAACAACAACAACAACAACACTTTCAATTTATTACTCGCTTTCCCCAGTGGGCCAGTCCAAGAGCTTACAGTAGCCCCTGTAAGAAGAGCTCTGTAAACTCTTGGAGGATTGGCTACATTAGGGGTGTGTCGCCTCATATGCAAAGGAGTTCCTGCTACAAAAAGAGCCCAGTCTATAAATAATGCAAGTAAGTAACTGAATAATCTCGGTGGAGATGTTCCAGGTAGCTTTTATGGCATTTATTGTATTGCTGTTTTTTAATTTTTATAATTTGTCATGAGTCTCTCTGCAAGAAAGACAGACTACAAATGAAGTCAATGAGAAACAAATAATAGCTGCTTCCTGTGTAGGAACAAGCAGTCAAATCTTTGTAGGGCTCAGTATTATCATTTGACAATTGCTGCGGTCACATGACCCAAAGCTTAATGTGGGGGCCCTGTGGGGGCCCTGTAGTATGTAACCAGGTTTGCTAAAATAGGTATAGACTGTAAGTGGGTGATTTCTGAATGGTGGAAATATTTTTAAAATGTATTTGTATACAACACTTCATTTTCTGTGTACTAAAACAATACAGGACAAAAAAGGTATAGACAGGGGGAGGTGAGGTAGGAAGAAGCAGGGGTTGTTTCGTAGAAAAAGAGCTAGGGGAACTCATTAGCATAACTCATTAGCATATGCCACACCCCCTGACATCACCAGAAGTGTGTCATAAGGCCACACCCCCTGCCATCACCGGAAGTGTGTCATAAGGCCACACCCACCACTCAGTCTTCGTCTTAAAGGTTAGTCTTAAAGGTGCTACTTGTTAGTCTCAAAGGTGCTATTTGAACTCTTGGACTATTTTGCAGCAACAGACTAACACAGCTACCTCGGGGAAGCTCCTGGATGGGGCTGGGAGTCCTTGCGGAGGCCACGTGGAGTGGCCTCGGCCAGGCAGAGGGGGAGGACACCAACTTACCCTCCCTCTTCTCCTGCCTCCTCCTGGCTGAATGAGGGCGGAAGCGGGGCGGCCGGAAGAAGGGGGTGGGGCTTCGTCGTGTGCCCCGCCCCCTGCACCTCACCCGGGGGAACTGCGATCCCCCCCGAATTGACCTCTGAGAAGAAGTAAAGGATAAGGTTGGTGTACACGAGGGGGGACCCAGGGAGTACAGGAAGGGAGGAGAATGGAGAGAAAGGTGGAGAAAAGAGGGGGAAGAGAAAGAGAGAGAGGAGAAGAGAAAAGGCATGGGACAAGGGGGGGAGTTGCATAATGCTCCTTATAAATGGGATATCACAGAAGTTCCCAAACTTTTTGGGATGGTGACCCACAAGTCCAAATTTACTTGGGATGGTGACCAACCAAGGGGCCTTAGAACTTGGACA
>NW_015167792.1:2487-4989 GCF_001447785.1 Gekko japonicus
GTGGGGAGAGAGAGGAGGAGGGGGGGGGGGGGGGAGAGAGAGAGAGAGAGAGAGAGAGAGAGAGAGAGAGAGAGAGAGAGAACAAAAAAGTTAAAGACACACCTTATCTAACCACACACACAAAAAGAATAGAATAGTCACGACAGGCTGGATTGAAAGTGCTCTAAACAAATGGAAACTATTGGTAAGCCCCTGACCTTTTCATGCTAATCCAAACTAGGCTTTGAGTGTTTGCTTCAAGTGCAGGTTCCTGAGGAGGCAGTCCATGTAGATTGCCAGCCTTCCATAAAAACGCCGTTTATCTTGTGTCATTATGACAAATATTTTTTCCATATCAAGCATGCGGAGAGGTACGTGTAAAGGGCGGCTGGTTGAATTCATACATGGATAAATGTCGGCTTGCCATTCGCCTTTCCTGCATCAGCCTCCCTTGGTGGCCGCCCACACAGGGTGCCCTCTTTCGCCCGGCTCTGCTTATCTGCCTTTGAATAATAATTAATCAGGAAGCAAAGCTTTTCCTTGGTGTGGACGCGTGGGGGTTGCAGTCTCCACTTGGTCAGTCTGCTTCAGGTCGCTAGGAAGGCACAGGCAAACCTTCACTGGCAAACCTGTCTCTTTGGTTCCAGATTGCCAGCCTCTCTCCTAAGCCTGGCTGCGGCCCATAGCCAGGATTTTTTGGGTTTGTGGGGTAATTCACCCCTGGGCAGCCATTTTTCTTATACTTATAATTAATAATCAGCACAGCAGCAAGGCCCGACTCCGGGCACCCTCCGTGCAGTGGGAGAACCTAAGGCTGCAACACTCCCTGAACCCCTGCAGAACTGTGGCTTTGCATTCAGCTGTTCCAACCTGGCACAGCCCACAACCCCCCCCCCAATACTGTACAAATAAAGTATTAGACAACAAATTGTGTCCTTAAAATGAATTGGTATTGTCTTTCACAGTCCTTTTTCGCAGAAGTTATTAACCACTCCTTTCTTGTCTGCTGCAGTGGCTCAAGTGGTTAAGACGCTGAACTGCAGGCTGTGGAAGGTCAGTAGTTCAGCAGTTCGAGACCCGGGTTGCCGCATGACGGAGTGAGCTCCCGTCTCTAGTTCCAGCTCCTGCCAACCTAGCAGTTCGAAAGCAAGAAATTGCAAGTAGATAAATAGGTACCACTTCGGTGGGAAGGTAACAGCGTTTCGTGCGCCTTGGTGTTTAGTCATGCCGGCCACATGACCACGGAAACGTCTTCGGACAGCGCTGGCTCTTCGGCTTTGAAACGGAGATGAGCACCGCAACCCTAGAGTCGGACTCGACTGGCTTTCAAGCAAGGGAACCTTTACCTTTTTGTCTCTAAACACAGTCACAAATGAAGTGGCTACAGATCGCCTCGGTTGCTGTCTGTTTCTTCTGACTTCTTCAGGCCGCCGTCTCAATGGTGGAGCCCCAAAAGCTCTAGAAATTAATTCTGACTTGTTAAGTCCATCTTGCTTCAATTCGTCCTGCTGGGCTCTCAATTTGCATGTTTCCCAAAGGCTCATGGGAATGCTTTTGAAAGACTCACCATGACCAAGGTGGTATACAGCAGAGCTGGGCTAGCAGAAAGGGAGATTGTTGGGGATGTATTGAAGGTACCACTCGTGAATGTCTTTCTAAGCTTTCTTGTCCTGTGGAAGAGAACTCAAAAGGCATTTAAATGCTCTCTGCCTTTCCCCAGGTTCCACAGTGGGAGGGAGAGAGAAGTCCGTGACCGCCACCAGCAGCAGGCAGTGTGTGTGTGTCTGCTCAAAAATAAAGTTTGTTTTGCCTTTTTTAAATGATAAAATATTAGAAATAGATAAGATATTGATGTATGCCGATGAGAAACACCATATTGCAACGCTAAGTATAAGAGGGCAGCTTTATTCTTACATTCCTCTTAGATAATGAGACCCAAGATGAAGTGGTTAAAGATGTTATGATTAAATGGGCACAACATTTGGGTCATAATATTGAGTTAGACCAATGGTTGCAGGTTTGGAAAAAGAACTTAAAAATTACAAAAGCAATTTCCTATAAGGAAAATATGTATTAGATGTTTTATAGATGATATATTACGCCCGACAAATTGGTCAAGTTTGATCCTAACTGTTCAAATTTATGTTGGAAATGTCAAAACAAGGTGGGATCCTTTTACCACATAAAGCGAAAAAGTATTGGGCTTGGATTCATGAAATTATACAAAACAAGTCAGTGGAAATGGTGAATTGCTAATCTAGTGATCCTTAACGTAAAGGTCTTTGAACTATTCTTGTTTGCATAAACTACCCTATTAATTCTGTTTCTAGGTTCTACCAGTCTACTCAACAATCAGAAAGAAATAGGGCTTCCTGTGCTTAGTATCACATTAATTAAAATTTCACAACTCTGAATTTATCTACATGGTATTTCTTAAAACACTGTGAGCATGCTATTGTGTTCGGTAAAAACTAGTAACTAACAAGAAGCGGCGACCTGCGATACTCGTGTGCGGGGGGGGGG
>NW_015167792.1:5101-5633 GCF_001447785.1 Gekko japonicus
ACCGGGGAGGCCCCCGCGGCTCCCAGCCACTGGGCCCAACAAGCCTTCTCCCTCCTCCTCCCCCCCTCCAGCAATGGTGGCGAGGCCTGAGCTCGGCCCGCCAAGCCTTCTCCCTCCCCTCTCCCCTAGCAGCGGCGAGGCCTGGCCGGCCCGCCAAGCTTCCTTCCAAGTAACCAACAGAGCCAACTAAACTGTGTTAAGGACCTTTATTCCATATATAAGATACATTTGCATGCGTTATGGTTTTCACTATAAGGTGAACTATACAAATTTATTTTTTTAACAGATAATTTTTATTCTTTTTTATAAACAGCAAAGATTTACAAGGTAAGCATTAGCATAGTCAGCTCTCAATGGCGTCATACATTTCGTACAGTTTGTCAGTGTTATACAGTTTGAAAATTACCATAGATGCAGAGTATTAATTACATCAGGTACTGTTTCTTTGGTAGATAGATGTACTAGTATGGGGTACCATATACATACAATGTCATTCTGACCACCTCTAGATAGATTTTGTTTCAGAGTATCT
>NW_015167792.1:5683-7010 GCF_001447785.1 Gekko japonicus
TAAGGGGGGAGGACTGAAATTCCCAAATTTACAAAACTATTACTGTGCCACCCACCTTGCCAAGATAATAACTATGCTTAAAAAAGAAAATCTTCCAGACTGGATAAACATAGTATCGGTTAAGGCAGAACCACATACACTAAGAGATATAGTGTGGCAACAGTCTAACTTTAGGCCCAAAGAAATGAAGCAAAACAAATTTCAAAATCCAACACTATCAATCTGGGACAAATTTAGGAAAAAACTCACACCAGTCATCTCAAGGTTTTCCCCTTTTTATGGTCAGCCTGGTACAGTGCCAGGCCAATGCACCCAAGAGTATAAAAAATGGAAAGAAGCAGGTCTAACAACACTAGAAGACCTGGCATTAAACAGGGAAATAATGAACAAAATCACAATGGAACAAAAATATGAATTAAGCATACCATGGTACCAATATCTCCAAATTAACCACCTATGCTCAGAAATAAAACGTAGAGATATTCTGCGAAAAAGCATAACTCCTTTTGAAGCATTGATAAGAGATGCAGACGAAAGTAAGAAAGGGGTAATATCCAAAATATATGCCATCTTAACGTCCTTTCAAGAGAACACAATGCTACCATATCAGAAATACTGGGGGAAAGTGTGTAAAACAGAACACACCCAAGATAAATGGCTAGATATCTGGAGAACCTATGAAAACAAATCCCCTATAATTACACAAAAATGGCAAAAGTTCAGAATAATATCCACCTGGTACAAAACTCCTGAACAAATATCATACATTGCAGTTAATATGAATAAAGAAATAATGATGTCATCTTGGGAATACTTATGGGAAAATGCGATGAAAATATCAACGTGTAATAACTTAAAAGAAAATTGTTATAAGATGATGTATAGATGGTATATGACACCAAAAAAGATTGCTAATATGAATAGTAATATGTCAAACAAATGTGTAAAATGTGTAAAATGTAGAGGGCTCGTTTTATCATATGTGGTGGACTTGCGAAAAAGCAAAAAGCTATTGGGCTGAGATACATGCATAAATGGAAAAAATTGTAAAATGTAAATTTAACAAAGAACCGGAAATACTACTTTTGGGACTCAAAATGGAGGAAGTTAATGTGGCAAAAAGGACATTGATGTGGTATATGATCACAACTGCCAGAATGACATATGTTCAATGTTGGAAGCAGGATAAAGTGCCTGAAGTTGGGGACTGGATTAAGAAATTACTTTTTATGGTTGAAATGGACAAATTGACAAGGAAACTTAACAATTTGGAAGCAGAAGACTTCATTGCAGACTGGAAAGACTTTAAAGACTATCTGGAAAAGAA
>NW_015167792.1:7225-10350 GCF_001447785.1 Gekko japonicus
TCGACTGGCTTTCGAGCAAGGGAAACCTTTACCTTTACCTTTATGTTTGTTTTGTATGTAGAAAATTAAAAATATATATTTTAAAAAATGAAGTTTGCTGGCATGGCTATTTGTGAGGCAGGGCTTTTTATTGAGGGGGCGGGGGCCCCAAACGCCCCACTGTAGCTATGGGCCAGGTCTAAGGCAGCCTGCGGTAGCCGGAGGCAATGTGCTTAGCAGATGTGGCAGAAGTGCAGTGACGAGGCGGAGGCTGTGAGGAGAGCGTTCAAATGCATATGGCCTGTGGCGTTATTGGGGAGGGATGCAAAGCTGGTGGCAGCAGCCCAGACAAACGACACTGTCCTGTTACTGAGTCACTGAACATGGAGGAGCGGAGGAGCTGGGGGGGAGGTGCTACGCAGAGCCAAGTGCCACTGAATCAGCCCTGGGGAACTCAATTAGGGAGATTGCGATCTCCGGCAGGAGGCAGCCATCACTGCTAGGGATCCTGGGGGCTCTGACTGATAAGGCAGATTTCCTGATAAAAGCACGTTGAAAGGAGAGGCAGGCCGGGCCTCCACTGCCAGGTGCTGTCTGGCTGTTTCTGGCATGCCTCGGCCTCATTTTTGTTTCAGGCATGTGACGTCTCCCCTGCAAGAAGGTGATTGTTTGTTAAGACAGATCAACACCACGGAAGCCTCCGCTCTGCCGAGCCAGACTCCTTACCCAAATGATGAGGACAAATCCAGGTAGTGCCTTCAAGGGAAGCGGCTAGAACAAAAACTTGATGTTGAGATTCTGAGATTCAAGACCGATGGTCGTTTTGCAAACACAAGAGTCACATTAGTGAACAGAAAAATATCTTTACTGCAAAACAAAATAAAGCATGGGTAGGGTACTTTGGATAAAAAAGAAATAAAACAAAAGGTTATATACTTGCAGTTACTTTCAGCACTACATACTGACACCTACATCTTTTCTATCTACCCAGAGGCTTCAAGAGAGCGCTTCCTGTGTGCTTCACACAAAGGGCCATAAAACTTGTGAATACCTTAATGCTAGATCAAAGCATTTCCACTAACAAGTTGTTAGTTGACCAATACAAAGGCTACAGGTCACTTCATTAGGCTAAGCAACTCCCTCAAACTTTCCTGCTGTATTCGTGACATCCTGTTTCCTAACAAACAACATTTAACTCTGTAATGACTGAAGTGTAGGCAACTTGAAACTCCAACACTTGGTCACACCATACCATGGTTCTTTTACCTGCAACTGGGCCACATGACTCAATCCATCAATCTTCCTCACACCTTGAAAACCCTTAAACCGCTATTCGAGAAACTAATTGGAAACGAAGATAGCAGCTCCAAAGATCTTATTTCGGTAATCTGTAGGCTTCCGATTCACCAAAATGACCTCAGACCACTACGATATCAAAGTCGATGGCAACAAGCCTGGGCAACTGAATTCTCTGAAACTCAATGGTCCAAAATTTGGCCGTCCACTTTGCTAACCTCCCCTCTCATTTCGGTTAAATTACAATCGTACAAGATTGTAACAGGCTGGTATCTTACTCCAGAGATACAATCTAAAATGACCTCTTCCCATTCGCCTTTGTGCTGGAAACAGTGTGGTGAAATTGGAACCTTTGCTCACTGCTGGTGGCAGTGCACCCATATACAGGAATTATGGCATGATGTATTATCCCAAATACCCCTAATCACAGGATATGAAATTCCTTTAGATCCAGCATTGAACTTTCTTGACCTCTGGGGCCCAACCAGGATCCCAAAAATCAGACGTGAACTGATTTCCAATCTTCTTGTCGCTACAGAAACGTCTATTGCTTCTACATGGAAATCAAACCTGGCTCCCACACGATCCAGCTGGTTAAATAAAGTCTGGAATCACTTCATTATGGACATAATTACAGATCGTTTGCAACAATCGGATCTTTCCACAAAAATCTCCAACCTCGAGGAGAAATGGCTTCCGTTCCTAGAATTTACAGCAAACTATGACCTTAACCCTGCTTATCTCAAACTGCTTCTTGACTAAATTACTTTATCCTCCTCATTGACTAGTTGTGAACAAGCGTGTGATTTTTTGAGGCAAAGATTATTCTGAATTATACTTCTTATATAACTCCTAAGGTAACAATGCTCACAGTATTGGTATCTTTCTCTACTCGGAACATCTATAGATTGTTAAAAAAAGGTTTGTGTGTGTTACGTTTTGTCTTTTGTTATGAACTGGTCTGAATCTATGAAAAATGCTTTTCCAAGAATACTGTGCTCTGTTATGCTTTGGAAAAATTAATAAAAATTAAATTGCAAAAAAACCCAACAACCTGAAAGCGGCTGGTCAGATGGCCTTTGCAGGAAACATTCTCTTCAATCTGGAAGCTTGCTTAAGTTCTTCTGTTGTACTGGAAAGCAGTGTTCCCTCCAAGCTGAGTTCATGTGAGCTAGCTTACAGTTTTTTTAGCCTCCGGCTCACACTTTTTTGTCTCAGCTCAGGAAGGATGGCTCCCAAGCAGACTAATTCATGCAGTAGCCAAAATCGCTCACTCACAACTTTAATGCCAAGTAGCTCACAAAATAGAATTTTTGCTCACAAGACTCCACAACTCAGAGGGAGCATTGCTGGAAAGTATTCTATGTGATTTTGTATTGGCTTGATATCCTGTTAAGAGCCAGTTTGGTGTAGTGGTTGAGTGCGCGGACTCTAATCTGGGAGAACCAGGTTTGATTCCCCACTCCTCCCCTTGCACCTGGCTGGACGACCTTGGGCAAGCTGTAGTTCTGATAAGAGCAGTTCTTGAAAAAGAGCAGTTTCTGTCAAGAGCTCTCTCAGCCCCGCCTACCTCACAGGGTGTTTGTTGTGGGGAGGGGAAGGGAAAGGAGTTTGTAAGCTGCTCTGAGACACCTTTGGGTAGTGAAGGGCGGGGTATAAATCCAATCTCTTCTTCTCTTCTTCTTCTTTGTATTTATAGAATTCAGGACTTGGATTGTATGGGTATTGTGTGTAGTATAGTCAGGAGATCCTAAGATTGTCTGGCAGCCAGTAATTCTAGCTCTTTTTGTGTTATGCACCACTAAGTGGCGAGTGACTTTATTTTAAAGGCAAGAGACATTTCAGAGGTG
>NW_015167793.1:0-5445 GCF_001447785.1 Gekko japonicus
GAGGATGAGCAGGAATATGAACCTGAGGTTACTGGGTCCAGTGATGGTGTTGCTAGGATCTACCGCTACAGACAGACTAACACGGCTACCCATTTTGATCTACCTCCATTAGAACTGACTCACATCAGTTATTACATAATTATTACGTAATTTTCAAACTAAGTCTGTAACCAGAAACAAAATGTTGCCATGCAGGGCTGTGGCAAGGAAAACACCTCCAGCTACCCATGTGCTAGGCGCATTACTGCCCATGCAAAATGGGTCTGTTTATGTGCAATTTAGGATTGCCAGCTCCAGGTTGTGAAATTCCTGAAAAATTGGGGGTTGAGCCTGCTGGAAAGGGACTTTGATGGTGCATAATGCCATAAGAGTCCATCCTCCAAAGCAGCCATTTCCTCCAAGGGAAGTGATCGCTAGGAATGGGCACAAACCAGGAAAAATTCAGTTTCAGTTCATGGTTCGTGGTGAGTCCGGTTCGTGAGCCACAGGCCATTGTGAACTTTCAGGTGGCAAACGAACTGGTTTGGTTCGTGAGATTCGTGATGCGGTAGAATGCCCCCCGGAATGCTAGAGACACCAAACTCTCAGGGAATCTCCAGCTGTCTCACATGTCTTATGAGTCTCTGCCACGTGTGGGGTTGACCACATTGTCATCACATGCCGCTATGGCTCCATCAGCTGGCCGGCAGTCTAAACATGTCTTAATCCAGCAGCTTTAAAATCTAGCAGTAACATCTTGAAAATATTCTGCACAATTTATAGAGTGACTCTTTTCAGTTGTATTCCAGGAAGTCATTATTAAGTTACGCTCCTTTCTCGAAGTTACAAAACATTTTCCCGTGCCCAGAGCTGGTCTTGCTTTGCATCTGCTTTTAAGCAACATTCTCAGACTTTTGTCCCAAGAAAATGCCACAAAGATTCGGTTTGTATATATCGCTTTAAAGCGAGGGTTGCCAGCCACCAGCTGGTGTGACGTGAGTGACTAGAACATTTAGTAAAGATTATGTTGTATAATGAATCAAACTTTACAAATTACAAGGAAAAGTCCATCATACTCTCACGACCAGTTCTTGAGAGAACTCTCTCAGACCTGCCTACCTCACAGGGTGTCTGTTGTGGGAAGGGGAAGGGAAAGGAGATGGTAAGCTGCTCTGAGACTCTGAGTGAAGGGCGGGGTATAAATCCAATCTCTTGTCTCTTCTTCTACTGTGCCTAATGGATAAGTCGGCCCTGGTAAGATGCATTGCCTCCATAGGCTGGGCAGCGTGGAATGGCTGTCGAGGAGCATAATCCTCACTGAGGACTAGCTTTGTGTTTTTGACATGTTAAAATTTGCTAAGGATCTTGGAGTTAAATCCACAGTGATGGCCAAGTCTATATTGTTTTCCGCACATTTCCGCCGCCGCCGCCGCCACCATTATTATTGCCTTTTGCTGCTCCTCCCAGTTGTTTGCCAGATGATTCTGAAAAGGCTGAAGAAAAGGACAGACTTGGCAAACTTGTGTAGTTTTTAGTTATTTTAGTTGTTTAGCCGTTGGAACAGGTGCCCTCTGGTGGCTCTTGGGCAAATTGCAGGAAGGAACAAGTGGGAAACGAACACAAAGGGCAAAAATAGGGACGGCCAACTGCGCTGGGTTGGGGAATCCCTGGACTTTCAGGAATGGAGCCTGGGGAGGGGGAGTTTAGGGGGAGGGGAGGGACCTCAGTGAAGGATGCTACACAGTCCACCCTCCAAAGCGGCCATTTTCTCCAGGGCAATTGTGGTGTATTCAATGCAAGGCAAACTGTATGCGAATTACCCTATTGAAACACCATGTGAAGCTTCGTCCTGGGCTAAGATCCAGATGCCTCCAATCATATTGGTAGCCCAGGAAGAACCAGCCAATCAAGTACCAGCAAGCTCCCTGAGTGGGAACGTCTCTGATTGGTCCTTATGTAAACAATCACATTGGTTGGTAATTGTATAGTAGGCGTGGCTACATTAGCCGGGAGAGTTTAAAAGCAGAACAGCTTCAATGCAAAAGCTGTTCTGGCTATTCTTGTTGATCCGTTTTTGGAATTGTGTTACGAGTTGTTGAATAAAGCTGATCTTTGCTGAATCACTCTACGACTCCCTTGTTAAGCAACCGACTTAACAGCAACTGACCTCTGTAGTCCGGGGATCAGTTGTAAATTCCAGGGTATCTCCAGGCCCCGTCTGGAGACTGGCAACCCTACACAGTAGAAAGGCACGGGGCAACGACTGCTACGCCTGGTGTGTCACTGCTGCGGCTAAAGAAATCCCAGTCCCACTCAGTTCTGGGAAGCTTCAGGGGCAAGCGGATAAGAATTAATTTTAAGGAGCCTACCTCGCAGGATTATTGTGCAGATAATACGGAGGTGAGGAGAACAACATAGGCTGCTTTGGGTACCCATTGGGGAGAATGGCGGTGTATAAATGAAGTGAATAAGCCAATAAAAGCAGGCCTGGGAGCAGTGTTCCCTCTAAGCCGAGTTAGTGTGAGCTGTTGTTGTTGTTCAGTCACACAGTCGAGTCCGACTCTTCGCGACCCCATGGACCAGATCACGCCGGGCCCTCCTGTCTTCCGCCGTCCTCTGAAGTTGGCTCAACTTCATGTTCGTTGCATCTATGACACTGTCTAACCACCTCATCCTTTGCCGTCCCCGTCTTCTTTGACCTTCAATCTTTCCCAGCATCAGGGTCTTCTCCAGGGAGTGCTCCCTTCTCATTTGGTGGCCATTTTTTAGCCTCTGGCTCACAGATTTTTGTCTTAGCTCAGGAAGGATGGGGCTCCAGAGCAAACTAATTTATGCGACAGCCAAATCGCTCGCTCACAACTTGAATGCCAGTAGCGGGGGCTGGAGACTTTCCAGAATCACTGCTGACCTCCAGATGACAGAGATCAAGCCCCCCCCCCGGAGAAAATGGCTGCTTTGGAGGGCGGGCTCGATGACCTTAAACTCCTCCTTAAAAGTCCCTCCCCTCCCCAACCCCCACCCTCTCCAGACTCCACCCCCAAATCTCTAGGAGTTTCCCAACCCAGAGCTAGCGTATTCCTCTTGCCCTTTTCTCTCGATCGGAAGCCTACAGCCCTGCTGCTTGGCGGATGGGGGGGTGGGGGGAAACATGCACGTACCGCAGGGGGTATTCCTAAACAGCCGCCTGTAAATGTGTCCCTGCAGTTGCCGCCGATCCGGTACGCATCGACCCCCAAGGCCACCCAGAACGGAACGACTGGTGCGACAACCACAACACAATTCACAGGCGTTTAGAGAACATCCAAGAGGTAAGGGATCCCGTACCTACCGGCAAGACTCCGTGCAGACCACAGCTTCTCTGGGCACCCCTTATCTGCTGTGACAGGGGGTCTGGCTTGTGTTATCAGTATCGGGATGATTGGTTAATATAGAAGGGTGATACTGAGTGCAGTAAATGAATCCCCCAAGAGGTATACTGCAAAAAAGGTAAACTGACATTGATTCAAATAGATCCAGTTCACATTCAGGTTGCAGTCAGGGGTCCTTCAGTAGAAAAAGAGGTGCAGGAGCTCATTAGCATAACTTATTAGCATATCTTTTTTGCATATGCCACACCCCCTGCTTGACTTTAAATATCCCTTGATGCTGCAGCACAGCTTTTCATGCCTTCCTCCTTTGGTTGGGGTCATTGAGAGCTTAGGTTCCAATCCTACAACAAACACACAAAGAATTCATGTTGCCCTTTAAGTTATGATCATCAGGGGTCATTTCGTAGAAAAAGAGGCGCAGGAGCTCATTAGCATAACTCATTTGCATATGCCACACCCCCTGACATCACCGGAAGTGGGTCAGAAGGCAACACCCACCGCTCAGGCTCCACTGGACTGTTTTGGATTGCTAGCTATTGGGGGGGGGGAGGACGTGCAGATCTGTCCTCACAGAGGAGGGAGAGCTTGTACCTGAATAAAACTTGGTCTGAAAGGTGCCCCTGGACTGTTTTGGGCCGGGGGGCTGCAACTTACCTGGCTGCTTCTTGCTCTGACTGAGGGCTGCTGGGAGCAGGGGGCGGGGCTTGCTGCATGTGCCACACCCCCTGGGCTCCTTACTGCCGGAGCTCCGCTCCGGTGCGCTCCTGCAGGAAATGACCTCTGGTTGCAGTCGAAAGTACTTGCCCTCTCGCAATTGGCCAGCTTGTCCGGCATCATGCATGTGAGAGTATGAGGGCATTGTCACTACAGGAGAGACCTGCAAATGCATGTGTCTCCATGGAAGGCTATGAGGAGAGAGGGAGCGGAGAAAGGGAGAAAGAGGAGGGCTCCGAGGGTGGCCCCAAGGAAAAGACAAAGAAAGGTATCCCATTCAAGGAGACGACACCCAGACACACTTCAAGTGATGTAGTTCCCCTCACTGTCCAGGCATGCTGAGACACCCAGTCCTACAACCACAACAGGATGCAATGTTGCGTATCTTGGTTGCACAAAACATGGCTCCCAATCAGAAGATTCAGCACACTATAACTGTGCCCCCCAAATAAATCCTGGTTATTTACCTTTTGAAGTTCCTAATCCTCACAGTTAGGGAAGAAAAACCTCAAAAGTGTGCAAAAATATTTGCAAGAAGGCTTGGGAAGTAACTCCCCTTTGATACACTCAACCTTTTAAAAACGCAACATTCCCAGGTGACCAAGGAAAGGAAACTGAGGTGGAGCTATGTAGATAGGGAGGGAGGCTCACCAGATTAGGAGCGGCAGAAAAAAAGCAAGAGCCCGGGAGCACCTTAAAGATTAACAAAATTTGTGGCAGAGTGTGAGCTTTCGTGAGTCATAAGAACACAAGAGAAGCCCGTGTTGGATCAGACCAATGGACCCAGGGCCGGCCCCAGCTTATTTTGCACCCTAGGTGAGGATCCCTTCTGGCCCTCCCTCGGGTGCCGCTGCCGGCCAGAGGATTTCCGCACCAACTGACCCACTTTGCCCGGCTGCTGCCTTGCCCAACTGCCCAGTGCCTTTCCCGGCCCCTTCCGGCGGAGCCTCCCACGGGCTGGCAGGTCGCAGTAATGGGCCGCGCTGGGTAGGGGGGCTTTTGGTGGGGGGGCGGGTGCAGTTTGGCGCCCCAAAGGCCGGCGCGCTCTAGGCGAATGCCTAGTTTGCCTAGTGAGCGAGCCGGCCCTGGATGCAGAAGCAGGCAATGGGAAGCCACCTCTGAATGTCCCTTGCCTTCAAGCCCCACTAGGGGTCGCCAGAAGTCAGCTTAACTTGAAGGGAAAAAAATAAAAAGACAAATCATTGTACTGACTGGACTGTAACTTTCACAGTCCTACCCAGGGGTCATTTCGTAGAAAAAGAGCTAGGGGGACTCATTAGCATAACTCATTAGCATATACCACACCCCCTGACATCACCGGAAGTGTGTCCTCCCCACAGCTGGCGGCGACCTCCAGCGGGCACCAGCAGGGAGCTCCAGGCCC
>NW_015167793.1:8663-8802 GCF_001447785.1 Gekko japonicus
TTGAAGAGGGGGGAAGTGTATAGAAGGGAGTGTGGGACTAAGTTTCAACGAATGGGCATGAAATTTAATCAGAAGCGTTTTCTGAGCTGTAATTATCAGTATCAGTTTCAGTCTCTGCTTCTCCAGCTACTTTGTTGTG
>NW_015167793.1:9215-10316 GCF_001447785.1 Gekko japonicus
CTACTTAATTTGGGCCAAACCGCCTGTTAAATCAGCATGCAGTGGGTGTTAGCAAAATTCATGCACGAAGACGCTGTTGACAGCTATTTGCATCAATAAGGCCTCCTTAAACACAGAAGGATAGCAGAGAAGAGCAAGAGTCCAGGAGCGCCTTAAAGACTAACAAAATTTGTGGCAGGGTAGGAGCTTTCGTGAGTCACGGCTCACTTCTTCAGATACAGCACTGACTCACGAAAGCTCCAGTCCTGCCACAAATTTTGTTAGTCTTTAAGGCGCTCCTGGACTCTTGCTCTTTTCTACTGCTACAGACGGACTAACACGGCCACCCATCTTGCTCTATCTCCACCGAAGGGTAGGACTTTTATTAACAGTGAAGAGGATTCAACCAGCTTTATCCCTCAATGTTGCCCAACTCCTTATTTTACTACAGTTTTACTCCTTTATTTACTATAGCTTTACTCCTTACTTTACTACAGCTCACTGTTTCACGTGACTTTTGTCCATGCAGGTCCCGTGATTTCCAGCAAAGCCCCTTTGGGTGGTCAGAGAGAACCTTTCTCCCTTTTTTCCTCAGTGCAAGAGCTGGTTGGATCCACTCCAGCATTTATTACCGATTATTATTTATCACTGATTTTGTCTAGTGAAGCCGTTTATTGTTTTATTTTATTGAAGACATTTATTAGCCGTCTTTCCACCTTGTAAGAACTCAAGGTGGCTTACAATGTAAATATTAATAAAATACGGTCAAATACATTAAAAAAAAGACTAGATAGAATCAGTAATTTTAAAACTGCCAGTAGGCAGAAGAGCTAATCAAATGCCTTCACGAATAGAACTTTCAGCTGCCTCCTAAAGATCGAGGGGGGGGGGGGGGGGGGAGCAGGCGCCCCTCCCTAGGGACGTTGGGCTACAATTGTGGGGCTACCACTGTGTACCCCGCAGACGAGCTTCTTAATTCAATGGGACAGTCAAGAGGACCGCTCCCTGTGATCTTAGTTCCTTGGCAGCAATTGTCCGCAGTTATGCAGCAAAGATGGGGGCGTGGGGAAGACAGACAAAAGTGAATCAGGCAGCCCTTGTCAGATCTTGGAAGCTAAGCAG
>NW_015167794.1:0-7359 GCF_001447785.1 Gekko japonicus
GTTCTTTCACCTTCATCATAAAGTCCAATCGTCACAAAAGGAATCTTTTTTCTAAAAATACACAGGAGCTATGGGCAGGACAACGGTGTCCTTATCGCGCGGCAGGTTCCTGGTTTTTTAACCCACATTCCCGGTAAAAGATCATCCACTTTAATTTCCGTTGTGCCATTTGCTTTCCTGCAGTCGGCTCGGACAATAAAAATTAATAGGTCAGCTTTCATTTCCAGTCAATTTCATTTTCAAAAACCTCACACTGTAACTTAGCGCCGCAAGGCCTCGGGAGCGGCAGGCGCCACAGGAGCAAACTTCCAGCGCCCACGCGAGAACTAGCTCAATCGATTCCTTTTGTGCCCGAAATGTCAGAACTCATGAGATCGGTTTTCATTAAGGGGTGTGCCGTTTCATGTTTTAACTTACGTTTTCAACCTACGTTACAGTTATGAACCGTCTTACGTCAGATTCAGGTGGGGTAGCCGTGTTGGTCTGAAGGAATAGAGCAAAGTTTGAGTCCGGTTGAGGCCAGTCACAGCCAGTGTTCCCTCTAAGCTGTGGAGTCTTGTGAGCAAAAATACTACTTTGTGAGCTACTGGCATTAAAGTTGTGAGTGAACAATTTGGCTGCTGCATAAATTAGTTTGCTCTGGAGCCCTCCTTCCTGAGCCGAGACTGTGAGCCAGAGGCTAAAAAACTGTGAGCTAGCTCACACTAACTCAGCTTAGGGGGAATGTATTCCCTGCTTCTACGGGACTGAGGATGAGAGATACGCACAGGGATGTGAAATTTTGAAGGCACAGGGGAAAAACAAATTGTGGGGGAAACTGAAATGTACGCACTTCTTACCTATCAAACCTCTTTCTCAAGTATCGGATAGACTTGCAATTTTTCATATAGAAAATGAAGATATTTATACTTTTACATTCATAAATATGTCAAGTAGTACAATTTTACATCCTAAGTTATAAATGATGCATTTCATGTTTCAGATACATCATTTATAACTTGGGGTATGAATTTGTACTCTCTGACATATTTATGAATTTAGAAGTATAAATACCTTCGTTTTCTATAAGAAAAATTGCACATATGCCCGATACTTGAGAAAGAGCTGAAAACGGCTGCACTCTATTCTACCATAGTGCGTCTATCTTTAAAAGGTAAGAGAAAGATGAAGGCAGAAAACAAATTCTGTGGAAAACAAAAGAAAGGGTATTATTTGGTCAGAGACTCTCTTATAGAATCATATTAGGTCGGACTGCCAGTATATGTGGATATATTAAGATAAACATTATAACATTGAGAATAAAAAGTAAAGGTAAAGGTTCCCTTGCTCGAAAGCCAGTCGAGTCCGATTCTAGGGTTGCGGTGCTCATCTCCGTTTCAAAGCCGAAGAGCCAGCGCTGTCCGAAGACATTCCCACGGTCATGTGGTCGGCATGACTGAACAGCAAGGTGCACGGAATGCCGTTACCTTCCCACCAAAGTGGTACCTATTTATCTACTTGCAATTTCTTGCTTTCAAACTGCTAGGTTGGCAGGAGCGGGAAGCTCACTCCGGGAGCTCACTCCGTCATGCGGCACACTCGGGTCTCGAACTGCTGAACGACCGACCTTCCACAGCCTGCAGTTCAGCGTCTTAACCACTTGAGCCACCGCAGCTCATTGAGAATAACATTGAGAATACTGAACTGTTTAATGTGTTAGAACAAAGTCTGAGCCCAGTGGCACCTTTAAGACCGGCAAAGTTTGATTCTGGGCATACGCTTTTGTGTGCACTGTGCCACCGGACTCAAACTTTGATCTGTTGCTTCAGATCCCTACGGCTACCCATCCGAATCAGTTCCACATGTTATCACTGAACATTTCATAACGTATTAATTACTGCCCAAATGATTTACATTTAAACAAAATGCATCTTGAAAATGTAGTATATAATATGTCTATAGTGCGACTGTTGGGAGGGGCGGTTTACTGCTCCCCAAAAGTTGTGTTTGTGCACTGATTCATGCTGTACATCTGGAGTGAGTGAAACACTTCGTAAAACCGGATTTTTTCTCTCTTGAAAAGAGAAAATATTTCATAGGAAGCTGTTTTCAATTGTCACCAACATTTTTCACGCTGTGCATTTTGAGTGTGAAAACCCTTGCCTGAAGATGCATTTTACTCATTCTAAAGGGGGAGAAAATAATAGGTTTTTTTTCCAGTGCTCCCTCCAATTTTCCATTTTTTTCCATCTGAAAAACTGAAAAGGTCTTCAGGAAGAAAACGGAAAAAAACTTTTTAATATGTTGTGGAAGGCTTTCACGGCAGGAGTTCATTAGCTGTTCATTAGCTGTTGTAGATTTTCCGGGTTGTATGGCCGTGGCTTGGCATTGTAGGACCTGATGTTTCACCAGTACCTGTGACTGGCATCCTCAGAGGTATAAGCTGTGAACCCAAGCTGTGGACATACTAATGGAGGAGCTTTCCTGAGGAGGTTCTTTTGCATATGGATTGTTTCCTGAGGAGGTATCCTGTTGCCTGAGGAGGTTCTTTTGCATGTGGATTGGCTGTTGAAATTCTAATCTGAACACACATGAAGCTGCTTTATAGTGAAGCAGACACTGTAAGGCAAATGTTCCAAGACATTGAAAGGCTGGACAACACTACCAATTACCATGTCAGATTACACAGGGAAGCCAATGAAATTCATAAACATAAACACAATTTCAACAGGAAAGAAGAGAGTTTAAAAATAAATAGGTCATGGTTTCCTTTCCTGAAAAACACAAAAAGCTCTAAATCAGACAATAGCACTACAGATAAGATTAGAATTTCAACAGCCAATCCACATGCAAAAGAACCTCCTCAGGCAACAGGATACCTCCTCAGGAAACAATCCATATGCAAAAGAACCTCCTCAGGAAAGCTCCTCCATTAGTATGTCCACAGCTTGGGTTCACAGCTTATACCTCTGAGGATGCCAGAGTACTCCACCTTTCTGTGTTATACCTCTGAGGATGCCAGTCACAGCTACTGGCAAAACGTCAGGTCCTACAATGCCAACACCACAGCCATACAACCCAGAAAACCTACAACAGCTACTGAATCAGACTCTTGATCCATCAAGGTCAGGATTGTCTACTCAGACTGGCAGCAGCTCTCCAGGGTCTCAGGCAGAGGTCTTTCACAGCCTGGACCTTTTTAACTGGAGATGCCGGGGATTGAACCTGGGATGTTCTGCATGACAAGGAGAGGCTCTACCACTGAGCCACAGCCCCTCTTCACAGCTCTCCCGGATCTCAGGCAGAGGTCTTTCACATCACCTACTGCCTGGTCCTTTTAACTGGAGATACCCCGGATTGAATCTGGGACCTTCTGCATGCCAAGCAGAGGCTCTTCCACTGGGCCACAGTCCCACAAGCCTTCATGGAGGCAGGGACCTGCCTGCTTCTGCTTGTAGAACTCAAATAGCCCCATGCAATTTAATGCCACCTTATTAATAATAAAATGCTGGGAGTGAGAGGCTGAACTTGGATGGAGTGGTCTAAGCCCCCACCACTATCACCAACAACAACAACATTAAATATTCAGGAGACATAGTGCACCTTTAGAGATGAGAAGGGGAATAATCTCAGTTAGCGTTCATATACAGCGGTCAGTATCCAAAGTGCTTCACATACATTTCCTTGTTGTAACTCTTGCAACAGCCCTGTAAGGTAGGCCAGTATTATTATCCCCGTATTGCAGACACAAGGCTGGAAGAGTGTGCCTTGCCTATAACCACCTATTGAGTCTAAAGCAGAGAAAAGATAAGCACTGGCCACTGTGTGACACAAAGTGTTGGGACTGGATGGGCCACTGGCCTGATCCAGCATTGGCTTCTCTTATGTTACCTGGAATTTCTCAGATCACAAGAAGGGCCTTCTCGGACATGGCACCCAAACTTCGGAACACCCTCCCCAGGGGAATTTGCCTCACCCTGTCATTGTCTTCCACCAGTGGGGGAAGATTTTTTGCTTTCGTTGAATGTTCCCTTACTAGCCCTCTTCCCCATTGGTGTGTGTTTTTATGCATTCACATGTTTTGTTTTAAATATTTCACCTACACAGGGGTCATTTCCTGCAGGAGTGCACAGGAGCAGAGCTCCTGTAGTAAAGAGCCCAAGGGGCAGGCACAGGAGCCCGCTTTGCGGGGAGGGAGGGTATAAATCTGATAATAAATAAATAAACAAGCCCCCCACACCCTGCTCCCAGCAGCCCTCAGTCAGAGCAAGAAGCAGCCAGGTAAGTTGCAAAGCCCCCCCCCCAGTCCAAAACAGTCCAGTGGCACCTTTAAGACCAGGTTTTATTCAGGTACAAGCTCTCCCTCCTCTGTGAGGACAGATCTGCACGTCCACTGTCCCCCCCCCAATAGCTAGCAATCCACAACAGTCCAGTGGAGCCTGAGTGGTGGGTGTTGCCTTCTGACACACTTCCGGTGATGTCAGGGGGTGTGGCATATGCAAATAAGTTATGCTAATGTGTTGTGCTAATGAGCTCCTGCACCTCTTTTTCTACAAAATGACCCCTACATATACATATTTGTTATTTTAAATGCTTTTTAAAACATTTGAAAACATTTTAATGTGCACCCCCCCCCTTGGGGACCCTGAATGGGTGGAAAGTCAGCAGAGAAACGATTTAAATAAAATACATGATAAAGAAGTCATTCTCCCAGACAGTGTGCTACGCTTGCCTTAGCATCTTCCATGTACATTGAACATAGAACCGCGCGCGGGTGGGCACACCATAATATCCTCAATCCTCAATATCATATTTCAACCACTGAATCTACCTCAGTTTGGTGTAGTAGATAGGAGAACCAGGTTTGATTCCCCACTCCTCCACATGCAGCCAAACTGGGTGACCTTGGGTCAGTCACAAGTTCTCTCAAAGCTGTTCTCTAACAAGCAGTGCTCAAGAGCAATGTTCCCTCTAAGATGTGGAGTCTTGTGAGCAAAAATTCTACCTTGTGAGCTACAGGCATTAACGTTGTGAGCGAGCAATTTGCCTACTGCATAAATCAGTTTGCTCTGGAGCCGTCCTTCCTGAGCTGACACAAAAAACTGTGAGCCAGAGGCTAAACTGTGAGCTAGCTCAGACCAACTCAGCTTAGAGGGAACACTGCAGAGAGCTCTCTCAGCCCCACCTACCGCACAGGGTGTCTGTTGTGGGGAGGGGAAGGGAAGGAAGATTGTAAGCCGCTCTGAGACTCCGTTGGGTACTGAAGGATGGGGTATAAATCCAATTTCTTCTTCTTCTTCAGGTAATTTAAATTCTAATTCACTGGAAAAATGGCTTCCCTTCGTGGATTACTCAGCACAGTACCATTCTTTTAAATATGATAAAACAAACAAATGGCATAATGAGATCTTAGCTTACCTCTAAATTTGATTAAAAATATTCGTAGGCAATTATAAAAACGACGCTTATTAATTCCTAGTTATCTTATTTATATAATTTGTAAGAAATATCTTTTGGACTTTCATCCTTCACAGAACTTAAGAACATAAGAGAAGCCAATGTTGCATCAGGTTAATGACCCATCCGGCCCAACACTCTGTGTCACACAGTGGCCAAAAATACCAGGGGCCATCAGGAGGTCCAGCAGTGGGGCCAGGACACTAGAAGCCCTCCCACTGTTGCCCCCACCCAGCACCAAGAATACAGAGCATCCCATGTCCCAGACGGAGAATTCCTCTCGATACCTTGTGGCTAACAGCCACTGCTGAACATAAGAGAAGCCAATGTTGGATTGGGCCAATGGCCCATCCGGTTCAACACTCTGTGTCACACCGTGGCCAAAAATACCAGGTGTATTCAGGAGGTCCAGCAGTGGGGCCAGGACACTAGAAACCCTCCCACTGTTGCCCCCCCCTAAGCACCAAGAATACAGAGCATCCCTTTCCCCAGACTGAGACTTCCTCTCTATACCTTGTGGCTAAGAGCCACTAATGAACATAAGAACATAAGAGAAGCCAATGTTGGATCGGGCCAATGGCCCATCCACTCCAACACTCTGTGTCACACCATGGCCAAAAATACCAGGTGTCCTCAGGAGGTCTAGCAGTTGCTGTCTCATCCACTGTACCACTGTTGAAGCCAGTTAGGTGTAGTGGTTAAGAGCGGGGACTCTCATTTGAGATAACCGGGTTTGATTCCCCACTCATAAGAACATAAGAGAAGCCAATGTTGCATCAGGCCAATGACCCATCCGGCCCAACACTCTGTGTCACACAGTGGCCAGAAATACCAGGTGCCATCAGGAGGTCCAGCAATGGGGCCAGGACACTAGGAGCCCTCCCACTGTTGCCCCACCCCCAAGCACCAAGAATACAGAACATCACTTGCCCAAGACCAAGAGTTCCCATCTATATGTTGTGGCTAACAGCCACTAATGAACATGAGAACATAAGAGAAGGCAAAGTTGGATCAGGCCAATGGCCCATCCACTCCAACACTCTGTGTCACACAGTGGCCAGAAATACCAGGGGCCATCAGGAGGTCCAGCAGTGGGGCCAGGACACTAGAAGCCCTCCAACTGTTGCCCCCACACACACCAAGAATACAGAGCATCCCTTACCCGAGACTGTGAGTTCCTCTCTATACCTTGCAGCTAAGAGCCACTAATGAACATAAAAACCTAAGAGAAGCCAATGTTGGATCAGGCCAATGGCCCATCCAGTCCTACACTCTGTGTCACACTGTGGCCACAAATACCAGGTGCCCTCAGGAGGTCCAGCAGTTGCTGTCTCATCTACTGTACCACTGTTGAAGCCAGTTAGGTGTAGTGGTTAAGAGCGTGGACTCTAATTTGGGAGAACCGGGTTTGATTCCCCACTCATAAGAACCTAAGAGAAGCCAATGCTGGATCAGGCCAATGGCCCATCCTGTCCAACACTCTGTGTCACACCGTGGCCACAAATACCAGGTGCCATCAGGAGGTCCAGCAGATGCTGTCTCATCTACTGTACCACTGTTGAAGCCAGTTAGGTGTAATGGTTAAGAGCGTGGACTCTAATTTGGGATAACCGGGTTTGATTCCCCACTCATAAGAACCTAAGAGAAGCCAATGTTGGATCAGGCCAATGGCCCATCCGGCCCAACACTCTGTGTCACACAGTGGCCAGAAATACCAGGTGCCACCAGGAGGTCCAGCAGTGGGGCCAGGACACCAGAAGCCCTGCCACTGCTGCCCCGCCCCCAAGCACCAAGAATACAGAGCATCCCATGCCTCAGACTGAGAGTTCCTATCTGTACCTTGTGGCTAACAGCCGCTGATGAACATAAGAACATTAGAGAAACCAATGTTGGATCAGGCCAATGGCCCATCCGGTCCAACAC
>NW_015167794.1:7663-10250 GCF_001447785.1 Gekko japonicus
ATCCAGTCCAACACTCTGTGTCACACAGTGGCCAGAAATATCAGGTGCCCTCAGGAGGTCCAGCAGTGGGGCCACGACACTAGAAGCCCTCCCACTGTTGCCCCTCCAAGCACCAAGAATACCGAGCATCCCTTGCCCCAGACCAAGAGCTCCTCTCTATACGTTGTGGCTAAGAGCCACTGATGCAAAATGATTGTTGTCACTTATAATAACTTCCTTACAATAGAAGTTAAACCTTTAACAAAAAATTGCATGGAAACAGGAGGTGGGGGGGAAGGCACTGCCTCGGTACCCCCTTCCACAGGAGGAATAAGCCACCCCAGTTGCCAAACCCCACCCACAGGTAGGAGCAAGGGCTGCCATAGGGAGACCTGAGGCTACCAGCAAACCACCATTACCACCCCCGGCGGCGAGGGGAGGCTCCTGCCCTGACCCCAACCACCACCCCTGCAGGGTAGGCCAGGAAGCGTGTGGGAGAGCTCCCCCAGTGGGTCTCCCCCGGAGCAAGGCAGGGGGGAGCCGCCCCCGCCCCCTACCTGATGACGGAGATGAGAAGGCCGGAAGGGTCCTTGCTTTTGCTCATGGTGCTCTTGTATCTGCCCGTCGCCTCAGACGCCGCCATCTTGGACTCGCCCCAGACCCGCAGACGCGACCCGACCGCGCCGGCCAATCCGCGAGCAAGACTGGCCCGAGCCGCCCTATCGCGGCCGGAAGGAGGCGGGCCCAGCGTCGACGCACCTTCTTTTCCCGCGCGGGGCACGACGGGGCTTGTAGTTTCCGGCGGGTTGGACAGGTGGGAGCTGTCAAGGGAGGCTGCGGAAGATGCTGAGCGGCAGCCCGGGTGGGTTTGCGAGGCCTGAGCCCCCAGCGTGCGGGAAAGGGAAGGCGGAGGCTGCGGGGAGCCTTGCTGTGCGCCCAAGCGAAACCCAGAACCGGTTTCATTCACCTGCAGCTTAAACAGACAATCGCATTCAACAGACACGACCTGCTTCTTTGCTGCTACGGGTGCCAATTTTATTTACAGAATGTCAGAAAATGAGTGAGGAGGCTCACTGTGCATTGAAATCTGCCAGGGAAGGGCTGTGGCTCCGTGCTAGAGCATCAGCCTGGCATGCAGAAGGTCCCAGGTTCAACTCCCGACAGGCTCCAGTTTAAAAAGACCTCTGCCTGAGACGCTGGAGAGCTGCTGCCAGTCTAAGTAGGCAGTGCTGGCCTTGATGGACCACTGGTCTGATGCAATATAAGGTCGCTTCATGTGTCCGTGTGACCTTGGGCCAGTGAGCATAGGGTCGTCAGGTCCCCCCTGGCCACCAGTGGGAAATGGGGCAATAGGGTTGTCAGATCCAGGTTAGGAAATTCCTGGAGATTTGGGTAAGGAGTCCGGGGAGGACAGGGATCTCAATGGACTATGTTGTGTCTGCTAGCCGCCACCAGGGGACAATGGGAACTGGTCTCTTGGTCTCTCCAACGGGGAGCCAATAGAAACGGGGAGGGAAGTTCGAACCTCCCAATGGGATCCAGGGGTGTCCCCTGGATATGAATATAGTTGGCCTCCTGGCCGTTTGTCGTTGTCTTCGTCGTGTAAGAGTCAAGCGTGCACCATGTTATGGGAGCTGAGTGGGCCTAGCCACGCGGTCAACCCACTACACAATAGACTACTATACCATATATACCCTCCAAAGCAGCCATTTCCCCAGGGGAACTGATCGTTGTAGTCTGGAGATGAGCCATAATTCCAGGGGATCCCCAGGTATATCTAAGCATAGATGACCTCACAAGGTTGTTGGGAAGACTAAATCACAAGTTACATCGAGCACATTGTGTGTTGAATAGGGCTGCCGCCTAGTCCTCTGAAGTGCCCAGACCCTAGGTCATCCTACCAAAAGAGAGAGATTTGGAATTTTTAATTCCTGGTGGCAGCAGAAAACTACCAAGTTTATCTTGTTGTGATTAATTGTTATTAACGTTTTTTATTGCCTAAGGCAAAAATGTGTGAGCCGGAGGCTAAGAAACTAGGCTAGCTCACACTCACTCAGCTTAGAGGGAACACTGTGCTCTCTACTGTGTCTGCCATCAGGTAAGGAACTGGAGAGATTACGTCAGCTGGGTTCCAAGATATAGTGAAGTTCTTCCACTTACAATCTCCTGCGAATCTTTTACTCTTTTTGAAGAACTACCACAAGATGAACAGATTCCACTCACACAGCCTGTTGGTGAAACGCGTAGGGAATTTTTTGGAATTTAACTGTTAAATAAAATGTATTTTTTCCTAATTGACCCATCGGCCTTGGCTCTATTATTTATCAGGTCTGACCTCCAACCTACCTCACAGGGGTGTTGTGAGATAAAACAGAGGAGGGAAGAATGGTGTATGAGCAAGCAAGAAATGAGAAAGTACTAAATAAAAATAAAATGTGCCATGTATGCTATGGATGATGTCTATAAGCAAATCATAAAACTAATGTAATCCTATTTTATTCCTTTATCTGTTCCACATACAACTCATCTTACCTTGTAGCGGCTCCATTTCTATCCCCGTCCTTCTTGAACTCAGATTCTCGCCAGGGGTCGTTTTGTAGAAAAAGAG
>NW_015167795.1:0-3062 GCF_001447785.1 Gekko japonicus
ATGGAATTGTATTTCTGAAAGAGTTTACTAAATCGGTGAACTCCAAGAGTAATGGCAAGTGACTCAGGTCATCAGAGAAAGCAGGGCCTGGAAACCTGATGAGGTAAAGGTCATTGCACAGCAAGTGGGTCCATTTAACAAGGATATGGTGATTCAGTGGCTCACCACAGTCTTCACCTCGTATCCAACAGCAGACGGAGAGGATCTTTCTCTGCTGGTCAAGTGCTGTGCCTCTGGTTCCAAGCTTGCCTCCTTAAACTCGCTCATCACGAATAGGAAGCTCACAACCATGAAAGCATATGACTGGATGAAGGAGATCCTTCTCTTTCTGTGGCCGGGATGGGAAATCCACGTCCTGTATGTGTTAGAATGCCAGGGACCGGGAGAAGACCCTGAAGCATATCTAGCCTGAAAGCAACTGCTTGCGGTGCTAGTGGACCAAATGGTGGTATATGATGATGAGGGGCCCCAATTTGAAGATGCTGGGTTCAAGGAGTCTCTGGTAGATGGCTTCAACAGCCAGAACCAGATGGCATTAAATATTCAGGACCCAAAAGAGTTCACTTGGGAACAGCTGGAGTGCAAGATTAGGAAAATAACCAGTCTGCTCTGGAACACTGGTGCCATTCAGCCCCTGAAACCATACCATAAAAAAAGAGGCGGGGAACCAATTCAAACAGTTACCTACGCCAACAATGGCCCCCATTCACAATACAAGCAGGAGTCAGGGCAGCAAGGCTCCTCTTGCAGTGGATGGAACAGAGAGCGGGGAGGTGGCTCTGGTTGTGGGCAAAACTGGAGAGACTCTAAACAAGGTCCTCCTTTTGCCCCAACACAAGCTCAGTCCTCTGCCTCTAGATCCTATCAGCTGGATCCCTTAACAACCTGCCACCAGTCTCTCCCTCTGTCCCTCCACTCCCACAGCCGTGGGGACAGGCCAGTTCTGTAGGAGAACAGCCAGGCAAATTAGGGCAAGGGGTTCCTAGACAAGGCCCTCCCCAAGGAATGGATCCCCTGCGCTGGCATGCCTGGGTGTGACTAAAAGATAGTGGTGCAGACATGCAACTCTATCATATGAAACCCACCTTGGTCCTCCTTCAGGGCCTCTTGGAAATGGAAGGACAAGACCCAGACTTCCAAAAGAGTCCTCAACTGGTAGCTCCCCTTAAGGAGATCCTGAGTCAGTCTAACCCTGTCCACAAGGACTATGGGCGATGCTAGGGCTGCCGGTTTCCACAGGTGTTGTGGCCAAGCTTAAGCCTGATACCTGGGGGAGACTGATGATCGAGGTGGGCATTGGGACTTCCAGGAACATTGAACCTGCCACCCTACTAGTAGACACCAGAGCCTCCCTTAACGTGCTCCACCCCAAAATTGCCATGAAAGGGACCCAGACTCCTACCATAGTCTGCCTCTCAGGCTTTGGCAGAGGCAGCCACCACTCCAAAACCTGGGAAAGGACCCCTATCACTGTAGGCAGACTGCAGACCCTTCTCACCACCTGTAAGAACCAGAAGGAAGATGACAGCTATGACAAACCCCCTTATTTCTGGGTATGTGGTGATTTGTTCCTTCACTCTTTTATAAGTTGGAGCGGTCTTATTTTTCACTGACTCGGACACTGTTTGACCAGGAACCCACCCAGTTCATCCTTCTGTTGCACACCCAGCCACTTATTGATGAGACCTTTTTTATAAATATTAATCGCTGTGGCTTTTCGTGAACACCGCCCTTTTTATGAGATGAATCTTGTAGTTTAACTTTGTCAGATGCTTCACTTTGTCAGAGGTACATGCGACTGGGAACAATAAAACAAACTGAAGATTTTATTTACAAGGGCAGGCAGGCAGGGAATATGTATACATGAGAAAAGGTTATGCTTGTGGAGACAGGGAATTTCAGACAGCCGATATATTCCGGTTCAGGAACTGTTCCCTAATGGTTTCTGGTCTGACATTTCAGACAGAACCGTTTTAGTAATGGTTCCCTACCGGAATATAGTTTCACTTTCAGACAGAAACGCTTCTGTCCCGTTCAGGAAACGTGGCTGAACCGTTTTACCTGTAAACTGCTTCCAAGCGGTCTCCACTTTTCTATACTGTTTCTGAAGTGCTATGGGGTACTGTGTATAATGCCCCGTAGCAGTTCCTCCTGCACAGCTTTGTTTTCCTGTCCTTTTTCGCCCGCGCAGGCGATCTCCGTCCTTTTTTTTTTTATGTTCATTTTAGAGTGCTATGGTGCTATAGCACTATAGCGCTATAACACAACTCCAAAACAGCAACCCCATTGGAATGCCTGGACTCCACTGGGATACATGAGATGGCTACATCTGCCACCTGGAAACAAGAAGAAGAAGAAGAGATTGGATTTATACCCCGCCCTTCACTACCCAAAGGTGTCTCAGAGTGGCTTACATAAGAACATAAGAACATAAGAGACGCCAATGTTGGATCAGGCCAAAGGCCCATCCAGTCCAACACTCTGTGTCACACAGTGGCCAGAAATACCAGTGCCATCAGGAGGTCCAGCAGTGGGGCCAGGACATTAGAAGCCCTCCCACTGTTGACCCCCCCAAGCACCAAGAAGACAGAGCATCACTTGCCCCAGAGCCCCTAGCTATACCTTGTGGCTAATAGCCACTGATGGACCTCTGCTCCATATGCTTATCTAATTCCCTTTTGAAGCCATCCATGCTTGTAGCACCCACCACTTCCTGTGGCAGTGAATTCCAAGTGTTAATCACTCTTTGGGTGAAGAAGGACGTCCTATGGCTAATAGCCACTGATGGACCTCTGCTCCATATGCTTATCTAATTCCCTTTTGAAGCCGTCCATGCTTGTAGCACCCACCACTTCCTGTGGCAGTGAATTCCATGTGTTAATCACTCTTTGGGTGAAGAAGTACTTCCTTTTATCCGTTCTAACCCGACCGCTCTGCAGTTTCATGGAGTGCCCACGAGTTCTTGTATTGTGAGAAAGGGAGAAAAGTACCTCTTTCTTTACCTGCTCTTTCCCATGCATAATCTTATAAACCGCGATCATGTCACCCCTCAGTCGTCTTTT
>NW_015167795.1:4280-9967 GCF_001447785.1 Gekko japonicus
TGCCTTTCCTAACCTGCGGAATATATATTTTTTGAGCTTCTAGGATCGTAGTTTTAAATAGATCCCAAGCTTCCCCAATTGTTTTGACCCTTTCTACTTTTCCTTTCAGTTTCCTCCCCACGTGTCCCCTCATATCAGAGAAATTACCCCTTTTAAAGTTAAAAATGGTTGTGTGAGTCTTTTTGGCCAATTCTCTATTTGTACAAATGATGAACTCAACAACATTATGATCACTGTTTCCAAGTGGTGCAATCACTTTTACATCTCTCACCAGGTCTTGAGTGTTACTTAGGACCAAATCAAGGATCGCCTCTCCCCTGGTAGGTTCCGTGACCATCTGCTCCATAGCACAGTCATTTAGAGTGTCTAGAAACTCAATCTCTTTTTCCCGGCTAGAACACATATTGACCCAATCAATGTGTGGGTAGTTAAAATCACCTATTATTACACAGTGTTTTTGTCTAGTTGCTATCTTTAAGGCATTCATCATTTTACAAACTCCTTTCCCTTCCCCTCCCCACAACAGACACCCTGTGAGGTGGGTGGGGCTGAGAGAGCTCTTGACAGAAACTTTTTCAAAGGCAGCTGTGCCAGAGCTTGTGACTGACCCAAGGTCACATCAGCAGGTGCAAGTGGAGGAGTGGGGAATCAAACCCGGTTCTCCCAGATTAGAGTCCGCGCACTTAACCACTACACCAAACTGGCACTACACCAAACAAGTACCTCATTGGACTGCAGGCTTTGGCAGGAAATCAGGGCATCAGTGATTGGTGTGTCTTGGCATCATGGGCAAGTTGGAGAACTTCTAACCATAGGGGGCCTGGTGGGACATATTGGCGGTTCCGGTTTGTGAGACTACCTTGTGTTTTTGCGAAATCACAAGGAGCTCCTTGGGAGTCATCTTGTAGTTTCCAGCACCATTCCTGTGCCCAGAGGTCTGTCCACTGCTCTTCCCGTATCCGATCTCTGAGTGGTGCAGTTGAGGGGAGAGCAACAAAAACCTCAGGTGCCAGGAGTGGAGATTGTGGGGTCTCTGGTTGTGGTGTGGTATATTCCGGTTTCCGAGAAAGGCATCAGCCTTCTTGTTCTGTGTACTGGGGATGTAAGTGATGGTGAAATGGAACCGGGAAAAGGAAAGAGACCAACGAATTTGTTGTTGGTTGAGGCAGCGTGCTGTTTGTAGGTGCTCCAGGTTGCAGTGGTCAATTTGCACCTGTACTGGGTGTTGTGCTTCTTCCAGGTGATGATGCCATGTTTTGAAGGCAGCCTTAATTGCCAAGAGCTCCCACTCCCAAATGGTGTAATTTCATTCGGTGGGCATGAGCTGGTGTGAATAATATGTGCATGGGCGGGGTGGGTCACTGGGAGCTTTCTGTTGTCCCAGAACGGCTCCAATAGTTTCCAATAGAAACAATGGGCCCAGCCTCCTCCCTCTCCTCTGTCTCTGATGCCAGTAACTCGTTCGCAGCTGGAGGAGAGGGCAAATTGCTTACAGCCAGTGTCTGGTCAAGAGCTTGCATCTCCTGTCCCTGAAGATTAATGGGATCTATTGCAGCTGGCTGTTCTTCCCCCTCTGAGGAGGAGATATCGTTATCAGGCTGCGTACCTGTCCGGTCAGGCTGGGAACAAGGGAGACGTATGACATTAGCACTTTAAAATGAACGTTCAAAAAGGGGGGGGGATGGAGATCGCCCACATGGGCGAAAAAGGGCGGGAAAACAAAGTGGCGCAGTCTGAAATGCCAAACCACTTCAGAGATGGCTCCTTACCAGTATGGGAAAGGCTGTGTGAAATGGCAGCCCTGTACCGGTTTACTCCAAGACGGTACAATAACGGCTTAAAAACGGCTTAAAAAGGGTAATGTGAAATTCCCCCATTGTTTCAAATTATATAGTTCAGCTTTAGGTCAGTTCATTTATAACCATTCACTTCAGATGCCACAGTACAAAACACGCTCTCCTTAATCTCACCCCTGTGCTGTTCTAGACTGTCAGTTTCTGTGTGGATTTCTCAGGTTCTCTCCACCTCCACAGAGAAATACCTTTGCTGTGCCTTGGTTTCTGAACCCCCACTAGTCCACTAAACCCTCCTGGCACACACTACATCCACTAAACGTGACTCTCTCTCCAGCAGGGTATAGATCTTATGTGAGAGGTACGTGAATCTCTTGTTTAACCCCAAGGAGCTTATTTTCCTTTTAAGTCCTTAGTTTTAACTGTAGTATAGAATTATGTTTGGCTCTTCTCAGGTTCCCTTAATATTGGAATCTGTAGAGAAGGCTCCTTTGCTCCTCAGACTCAGAGATGTTCAACAAGACTTCTCAGTCCCCTGGCACAGTACCAACTGACTAAAACCAACTGACCATCTCAACTGCCAAACTTCAACTGTAAGAGTTTGTTTTTCCATTAGAAACCCCCCCCCTTGAGTTCTGCATCAGGATTACATCACCACTGCTAGTCACATGACTGCAGGTGTCTTTTCTTGCAGGCTGATCTCAAGCCTGGAGTCTGTCACAACGGCATTCTGGGCATGTGGTTTAGATGTGGGAGCGCCTGCAACCTACCTCTTGCCCCCACATACTTAGTTATGTGGATGATATTTTGATCCATTCAGAAGACCAGGAAAAGACACCTGACATCACTAGGGAAGTTCTTAGCCTCTTAAGGGTCACAGGGTTCAAGGTGAGCTGAGAAAAAGTACAGCTAGTGCAGACCAATGTTAAGTACTTGGGCCTGTCACTAGGACCAGAGGGAAGAACCCCTGATACACAAAGGGTGGAAGTCATAGCCAGACTCCCCATTCCAATTGACATGCCATCTCTTAGGGTGCTTCTAGGGACCTTCAATTTTTCCAGAGATTTTCCAGTCCTTTTCTAACAAGGCCCATCGTCTCTATGCCCTGCTTAAAAAGAACACCCCTTGGGAGTGGGGACCAAAGCAACAAGCAGAGTTTGCTGAATTGAAATGGAGCCTTGCCCAAGCTCCAGCACTAGCTCATCCAGACCCCGCCAAATCTTTCTACATCCAACTTACCACTTCTGAGAGAAGCATAAGGGCCACTCCCATACAACATCAGGCCAGAGCCCAGAGGCTCATTGCCTATGCATCTAGGAATTTAACCCCTGTGGAAATGAAGTTCAGCCCCTGTGAAAAGGTCTGTCTAGCCTTAGTCTGGAGGGTTATGCACTGGGAGTTAATTGTGGGAGGATCTAAGGTGATTGTTCAAACCACCCACACACCCCTGAAATACATCCTATCAGGTAATATCCAGGATAGTCAGGTCTCTAATGCACACATAGCTCAATAAACCCTGGCTCTAGTGAACAAGGGTGTAGAATTCAAAAGGGAAGCAAACAAACCTTTTGCACCCTATGACCTTATAGTCACTGGGGAAGAGCACAAATGCCCGTTGCCCCCTGTGCAACATGTGCCTTGGCCTGCAACATGGGGAGTCCCCTTAGCAGAAGCACAGCAATGAGGATTCATTTGCTGGTTCTGTGACAGCTCTTCTTTTCACATTGGAGGCTCACCTCAGACTGGCTATGGAGCCATCCATGTGCACGACGCATTTGTCCTTAAATGATCTACCTGCCCCCACTCCAGCAAGGTGGCAGAAGTGGAAGTACTGAGAGCCATCCTTGACTGTGAGGAATTAGAGACCCCTCTAGCCATCTTTACTGATTCCAACTGGATGGCTAAGGCCGCCACCATCTGCCTCCCAATTTGGATTAGGCAGGATTGGAAGAACAGTGAGGGGAAACCAGTTGCACATATGCAGAAATAGCTTTTGGTAGTATAAAAATTGCAGGGTCGTACTGGCCCAACTCCGATTTCTCATGTCAAGGGGCACCAGAAAAATAATTCAGAGGTCTGCCACTAGAGCAACCAGGTAGACACTCTTGCTAAAGAGCAGCTCTTGAGGACTCAGGACAGGGGCCCCCTATCTCTTCTCTGCAGCTGATAGTTGCAAGGAAAAAAGGCAGTAATGCAGATATACTCCTTGATCTGTCTGGAAAAACAACCCAGAAATTGCTCAGCTAGCTAAGGAAGGGAAGGATCCCACAGGTCATTACCAGATTGAGGAGAGAGATAGCATTTTCTGCGCTTTGGATATGTATGGTGCTTCCCACTGGATTGTGCCCTTAGACATTAGGGATGATTTTCAGATCACCCCGCCCACATTGGTGCCATTTTTCTTCCTTGTCATGTTGTGTCTGCCACCCCCCTGGTGTGCTTTCTGCAGAAAGCCCTCCCAGCAGCACTGAAATGCATGAGGAGATAAGGATGGAAATTAATTAAATTAAATAAATGTATATACATGCTATATTATCAAGATTATATTGCACACCAATCAATATCCTCATTCAAGTCATATGGGGTTACAGTCTTAAGGGCATGGATCCAGAACAGTTCTCTTTTTTTCAATTGTTAATTCATCTGCAGGTGGCCACAAGGCCGATCATACTCGAGAGCAATAACTGGTCCCACACCTCTGGCCTGGTCCTGCACCTCCCAGGCTGCTGGCTCCACTCAGACCTTGTGTCCGATCCCTCACAGCTATAAGTCCAATACACGTTTAAGCAAAGTAGTATTTTATTAAAGCCATGTTAGAGCAGGAACAAGTGCACTGTTGAGAATACCTGGGACGGGCTTAGCAGGGGATAATAAAAGACATTCAAACCGTTAATAACCAATAGACTTGGTTCCCGCCGCGCGGGCAGACTTTCGTATTCGCGCCCAAAAGCCTGAGAAGCAATGGTTCTATAAAGCTTCACACGGTCCAGCTCATTATAGTCTAAGCAAAGCGGCTCCTCTCCACACCTGTTAATCTTGCAGATAAGCGTACACTAGTGTTCATAGAATGGAATGCATTACACAGGGATACACACAGGGCACACAGTAGGCATGCGCAGATGCCATAGGAGAGAGGGGAGGGGTTTCCCCATCCACAGAGTTCAATGGCAGCTAGCTGACACCTTGGTACTAACAGGACATCTTCCACATGGACAGTTGCTGCATACATCAGCCAGCTACATCATACTGTTGGTGCCTTGGGCCACTCATCCCAACTCCAGACTTCTCAAGGCATTCACCCTGTCCTGCTGTCATGGCCCAGTACTTCAGTCTCTGGATCTGCTAGTGTCCCCTCAGGTTGTCACAATGTACAACAGGGAATTATCCCTGAGTGGAAGCAGTCTTATTATTAGGAAACCTGTGCAGGACTGCACCCTGCAATGTGAAGGAAATCAAGGGGCCATATAATACAACCATACATAATACAAATATAATCAATATGGGCAAATGCTATGCTTCATTTCATGGCACCTCAAATTTGCTGTTGTTTGTTTGTTTCTTTCTGTTGTGTTCTGACCTAGCCATGTGCTCAATCCAGTTTCGGCCGGTTCCACATGTGGTCAGGTGAGGTACCTGAGCTTCGCTCCCAAACACAATAGACGTTTGGATCCTAGTTCCCAGCCAATTGGGAACCTAGGCTCCCCAGGAATAATCTAATCAGTGTAAATAGACCATTCACGGGTGTGGTGTGTGTGTGTGTGTGTGTTTTCCTTGGGGCATATACTTTGTCTTGTTCTTCTCCGAATAAAGTATGAGAGCTGAATTCTGTGTAAGTCTCAGTACTTTTCACCTTCATACTTCCTACATGAAGGCCGAGTTCAGACTGGCAGTTTG
>NW_015167796.1:0-4687 GCF_001447785.1 Gekko japonicus
TGTATTTTTATTTGGTTTTGAACAGCACCATACAGAAATGCCATGTGTTAATTCCAGGAAAATGCCCAACCCAATTACTATTTCTTTTCTCCGGATTAACAATTTCATCCTTGCTAGTGTTTCCATGTATGGATGACTTCCTGATCAAAGGCAGCTTGCCTGTGACATTTAGCATCAAAAAAGCCCAGTAGTCTCCTATGGTCAAGCCACAACCAGTAATTTCTTCTTGCTTTCTCTTTACAGGCTCTCTACAATTCAATAAAAAATGAGAAGCTTGAATGGGCAGTGTAAGTATATTATATGGAATTAATGAGTTGGGTTTTTTTAATGATTCCTTTTGTGGTATCCTGTTTGGTATGCAGGCAGCACACAAAACAGATTCCTGAACAGTCCACCCCAGCAATCCAGTAAGCACTGCTATTGGGCAACTGTTCCTTCAGCAGCCTGCATTAACTCATGGGGCCTACAGTGCAATCCTAAGAAGACTGAGGCCCTCTCAATCCCATTGACTTTATGGACTTACTAGGATTTATTTACTGTACAGTCTGCCTTCCTCGCCAAGACTGAAAGTGGATTACGCAGTGTAACTCGATAGCAGTCAATACAAAGAGACATCTAAGAAACACTCTTAGTGTATAGCACTTTCCTGGGATGAAGCCCCATTGACTAAAACAGGACTTGCTTCTGAATAGGCCTGCTAAGCCAGTTTTGATACAGGGAAGACTATCTCTTCTATGGGATCAACTTTTGATACCAGTGTATGGATATGCAAGGGTTTTTTTTATCATGCGAGCTTGCGTGTTGAAAAGCACCCACTTCCCTGCACCAAATGTCAGTGGCTGGATCAAAGGTGCCACTTGCTCTGGAATCCTGAAAGGTGGCAGTAGCACTCAGTATCATAATATTGTTGATGATAACAGATGAATTATTGGGATGCCTGTGGATCTTCTTCGTGGTCTCTGTGCAGGCCACACACCATGGGTTTCACGCCTACGCTGAGCCCTGGCCGGGAAGCCTAAAAAAGCTTAACATGCAACCTACCCCTTGCGGAGTCCGCCTCAGTCTCGCGCAGCCCTCCCTCACTACGCATGCTCGGTGACTGAAGCAGACTCCGAAAAGTCTTCTCAGGACAGAGCTGGGCATCCTGCAGTGCCTGTCCCTATGCTTTCCCCTTTTAGGCCGTGCCTAAGAAAGAGCCCTGGTGGTGGAGCTGGGAAAGATTGCAGAGACCTTGGTTAAGCTCATTGGAGTAGACTTTACTAGGCTGACAGACGCTACATAACATAGTTTCATGTGTTCAGACGACTGTGGTCTCTTTCTGCTCATGCCCTAGATTGGGCCTTGTGCACTATGAGAAATTATGCTCTGCTGCCATGGGTAAAACAAATGGCTCTTATATTTTGATTTTTAAAAAAAACACAGCCCTTTGCTCTCTCTGGTGATGTGCTTCCAGTGATATTGGAACGAACTGAACTGGTGCATTTGGGGGGCGTGGCAACGCCAAGGTAGATGGCAGCTGCCTAAACCTTGAGCTCCATCTCTTGTCCTCATCCCGCCTAACATACGAATAAACTACACAACTCTTAAATTTCAAGATATGGGCAAAAATAACGGGAGTCCACCTACCACTGCTAGAACAACTCCCAGATCGTCGCAAACCTTTTCCTCGCAGAAAGAAGCGAAAGTAGACTGCAGCAGAGCAGTGAAAAAGGCGGGAAATCAGGCCACACTCCAGAAACAAGAACTAAACAAACAAATGGCTGATTTACTAACCCTTCTGGAAAACATGGGACGCAGGATCACAGAGCAACTCCATATTACAATTCAAGTGGTGAGAGAGCAGTTAGAGGAAATACAGTCCTCGCGAAACAAGACCTCACAAACTACGGAATCAGCGCTCAATCTAGGCCTCCTTCTTAAAAAGGCATTTGTGAATTATATGAGAGAGAATCCTTATGCAAAGACAGACTGCTTGTCCTAGAATCCCAGGTCAGACAACTGAATTTGAAACTGAGAGGACTTCCGGAAGGAGCGGAGGGAGGTAATGATTTAATTATTTTCTTGTCTGCCTGGCTAGCCTCCGTCTTTAAATGGAGCCCGGAGACAGCGCCCCCAATTTTAAAAGCTTTTTGTCTCGGTGCGCCAAAAGACCCCAGGAGAAAGGGCCCCAGAGACATTATGATACAACTCACAGACTGGAGGGTAAAAAAAAAAAGATACTTGATGAGACCAGAACACGGGGGCATATACTCTTCAATAACTTACCCATCGCAGTCTTCCCTGATGTCCCTAGAGAGGCCCTTAACATAAGACATTTATTGAAACCAATCTCAACCCGTCTACAAGCCGCAAATATCAGATACAAATGGCTTGACACTGGAAAGATGCAGGTCACCCATAAAGGCACTCAGTACCTGGTCGCTGATGAAGAAACAGGAATGGATCTATTAGAATCCCTAAAGCTTCTAGATGGGCCAGAGAGAACGGGCTGGGCATTTAAAAGAAAAACAAGATCCCCAACGCCAACTGAAATGCAAAAAAGACTGCCGCTGCGTCTGGACGGCTCACCAATGTCCGTAGAGGAAGCAGCCATCTAAAGGGAGCGCTGAGAAACAGTCCGATTAAGATGAACAATCCTCCGGATCATAAAGTAACTGTGTGTTGTTAAGCTACTGACTTCTTTAATTTTACTTGACTTTCATATAAAGCTCATACTGTGTTGTTTAATTAATATGTTAATTGTTAAGAGTTGCGTTAAACCACATAGGGAGGGAGGAGGGGGTGCTGTTGGTTTGTTTGCCTCGAAGTTAACTGTGACCACTTGTGGTAGCTTGGCCTGCATAGTTAGGGAAGCTCTTGAACTATATTTGAATTATATACTATACATTACTGAAGTAGGTCTAAGTTGAACTGAACTGGTGCATTGCCAACAAATCCAGGATAAAAAAGAACTATCAATCTGATGAGAGGTTCTCTGGAAAACTCACTTTTCTTCTTTCTGTGCTGTAAACAAGAGTTCTGAAATTGCCTGCTGAGATCACAGCAGGATTAAATCTTTCCAATATGTCCTTGGTCAAATGGTATATGGGAAACCTCTGCGTGGTCTTTGGCTGTTTCACAAAGTATGCTTTTTAGACCTCTAGCCGCTCTAAGAGTTCATGCAAGTGGATGGGGTGGTAGACCTGTTCATGGACTGTGATCCCCAGAGTGCAGGATTAGCATGGTCCCCTCTGTGCACATGCTAGGGAGAAAGTTATGCTAGAATCCTTCCTCACAGCTTTTAGTTGGGGAACTTCTAAAAGGCAGGCCGTTCAGTATTGTGATTCCCTCCACCACCACCAGCAGCAGTCTACAGCACAACGCGGGCTCACTGGCACATTCATATGTTTGTATGAACTATGCCTCAGCTTCCCCATCTATAATGAAATTTCACCATGTATTACAATGCCTGATCCTCCAGACAGCACCTGCAGTTTTAAGTGCCATTGAATTAGTATTCTCAGCACACACAAGGAAGACCAGAAACATGACTGTCTCTGCATTAATCACAGCTAGTTTAAATTGTCTCCTATAATCGGAGTAAGTGAGAATCACAAAACACACAGCACTAACTTGGTTGTCCTTTCTAAGCATCTCCTGTTTCATTTTCCTAGGTTTCTGCCATCATGAGACAGTTTTGTTTGTGTGTCTCCCCCCCCCCTCCGCTGGTTCTTTAATACCATCAGTGTTAATAGAGTATCATCAACAAAATGCAGGTCCCCCTGCCCCTAAGAAATTTGCAACTTATCTTTGGATTGGGGTGGGAAGAAGACAATAGAGGCAGAAGGTAACAAGTGGAGAATAAAGAAGGTACTGAGTAGGGGATAATAGTTAGGGTTTCAAGTTAAGCCAAAACCATCATGAAAGTAAAAGGATTTGGGAAGGAAGGGCATTCCATTAAGTATTCTGGGATGGGGGGTATAGGGGAGTATGGGAGAATGGGTGGAGACTTCCATGCCATCAAATTGAAGGACTACATATCATAAGGTGAGAAGGTTAATTGCTTGGCCCTGGATAAGAATGATTATATGGAATAGCGACAGGACTGGTGTGATGTAGTGACATCAGAGAACTGCCTTTGGGACCCTCCTGCTTGAAGGTCTACCACTTCCTGTAAGACCTTCACAAATGTCACTGATAACCTTTGTTGGAAATTCCCGTTTACCTTGTGATTCAGTTGTCCTCTGTTGGATCTCTGATGTTCACTCTGATTTTCCCCATCTTGTGGAAAGATCTACCCAAAGATGACAGCAAGTTACCCCTCCATGGTTATGCAAAGCAGTTTTGTTTCAGTGAGGTTTTCCTAGCTGATGAGGTTTTAGTGAGGAGAATTGTGCTTGGTGGCAAGAATGTTTAGATTGATATGGACTGTTTTGTTTAACTGTATTCATTTTAATGTGTTTTTAGTGGCTCAATTTTTTTCACTGATGTGTAAGCAGCTTTGATTGTTTAGAGAAGGAAGGAAGGTTTGTTTAAAAATAAAGGGAACCATCTTTCTTGGACATGAATGTCGGACTCAATTTTATTCACTGATGTGTAAGCAGCTTTGATTGTTTAGAGAAGGAAGGAAGGTTTGTTTAAAAATAAAGGGAACCATCTTTCTTGGACATGAATGTCGGCTGTGCAGAGTCTGGAATCTGTGGACCTT
>NW_015167796.1:8313-9954 GCF_001447785.1 Gekko japonicus
CAGGAGAGCAAGAAATCTCAGAGATTCACTGGTTAGGAGTAAGCTCCCGGAACTCAACGATACCAGCTGTGTGAGGGGGAGGCAGATTCCTAAAGGGTTTTTTGCTTGTGGTAAATATGCTGAGGCTAAGAAGTCGTTCCAAAATACTGCCAAAACGAAAACTTTCTTCATTAATACGTTTTTTATCTGGGAAAAAGTTTGACAAAGCGGGGGGATCAAGGGAAAAAAATAAACCTACTGAATAAATATGGCAGTGCTGTGATGAAATCTTTATTGGTACCCTATTTTTCACCCCAATGGGGACCCAAAGTGGCTTATGACATTATACTCCCCTCCTTCATTTTATCCCTAGACAAAAAAACACACAGCCCTGTGGGGTAAGAGATGCCAAGAGAGAATGACTGGCCCAAGTTCACCTAGTAAGCTTCTGTGGCAAAGTGGAGATTTGAACCTGGGTCTCCCAGATCCTACTCCAACATTCTAACTGTTGCACGATCTGTGTCTCCCACAAAAAGGGATATGTGTGTGTGTGTACAAGACTAGGCAGAGGGACAGAATACTTTAACGTTAGTGTGGGGTGGGGACAGACTCAATTTAACCTTGGTCCCTCACTAATTGGAACAATCAAGGTATGCATTTTTCTTCTAGACATGTCTCCTGACATGGAAGAAGCGTGAGGGGAGTATTTGTTCTTCTTAAAACATCTCAACTTTGGAGTGTTTTATAAGCTGGACATTATAATTGAACATCATGTATCTAATTCTGAACTGGGCCATAGTGTGTGGATCGAAGTATCCACACAGTGGAGCCAGGGACAGATGGGAGGATCTTTCTACAGACCAAAGGAAAATCTCAGGTTGCAGAAAAATCTGGGATTAAAACTCCCTCTTAATAATACACCCACTAAGATTTTGCAAGACTACATTCTGAGATCTTGGTGGCCATTGGCAGGGGTTGCTAGGCAACCACACCAATACTGCTGTACCTTCAAAGCCTTGGTTTCTTTCAGTCTTTGTGGGGGGGAGGCAGGGGTGGACTGAGAGGCCAAAACAGCCCTGCCACATCCCCAGTGGACAGAGCACACTCCCCCAGGGCTAGGTCTGGCAGCAGCTACTGGACAACTTGCCTTGGCAGCTTGCTACCATGTGACTTGTGTGACTCACCTGGGCTTGATGGCAGCCATCATGCAACTCACCTGGGTAACTTACTATTGTGTGACTTGCACTACTCAGCCAGCAACTTACAACTAGCAACTTGTATGACTTGGCCACCAGGCCCAGGGGCAACCAACAAACTATTTGCCTGGGAGAGAGTGATTGAAAAAGGTAAAAAATGGAAGAGAGGGAAGGAAGCAGGGAAAGAAGAGAGAAGAAAGGGAAATAAAGGTGTGGGGAAGAAGGGCCAGATGTGAACCTTCAGTGATTGTGCAGATGAGAGAGTTTTCTGTCTGCCACTGCAGGACAGTTGCCTTTGCCCAAGATTCTCTTCTCTTTGCAGTCATTAAAAATACAAGAATACGGTCCTCCTTTGTACCTGGTCACATCCTCACTTGTTTAAAAGCAATTTCTGCCTTTGTTGGACTGGCCTTCCCCATGTGCCTTTAACAAGTAATCACAAAATATCCACCACTGGCACTTGGCA
>NW_015167797.1:0-2501 GCF_001447785.1 Gekko japonicus
CACCTTGCTTTTGCATGGTTTTCAAATTCTGGACCTCCTTAGGGCCAGGGATCTCAGCAAGTTGTTATCAGCTGATCTCATTCTTCTGGGGGCATATTGGAGGAGATGATCCTGAAGGTACATGGGTCCCTGGCAGTACTAGTGACATGTGCCTCCATAGACAGGTAAGCATCCATGGTCATACCCAAGCTCTTGACAGACTGCACTGGTGGTAATGGCACCCCATCAAGGCTGGAAGCTGAAACCCCAGTCCCAAAGCCCTCTCCCCCCCCCCAGCCACAGAACCTCCGACTTCCCCAGATTCAGTCTCAGCCTGCTCTTCCTTAAGCATCCCACCATAGCCTCCAAATCCTCAGCCAGATGTTGCGGAGTGGTATCTGGGTGGCCATCCAAGAGCAGATATAGCTGGGTGTTATCTCGCAGGGCTCTTTTTGTAGCAGGAACTCCTTTGCATATTAGGCGACACCCCCCTAATGTAGCCAATCCTCCAAGAGCTTACAGAGCTCTTCTTACAGGGGCTACTGTAAGCTCCTGGAGGATTGGCTACATTAGGGCTGTGTCGCCTAATACGCAAAGGAGTTCCTGCTACAAAAAGAATATCTGCATAATGATGACACCCAAGTCCGAAACTCCAAGCCAGCTGGGTGAGGGGTTGCATATCGAGATGCGATTTTTGTTGTTGTTCTTCAGTGATACGTGATGTGATATTGAGATGTGACATTGAGATGTATGCTGATGTATGATAGCTGAAGAAAAACAGTTCCTGCATGGAGCCTCTTCCACAGCCACAGAATCCGGGACTTCTAAATCTCTATGTAATTCATTTTGCTTGATACCTTTGGATAGAGCCCACTGTTTCATTTGTTAGGCCTTACGGTGTGTGATAAGCAGAAATCTGTAGGGTAACGTACTAATGATATGAATCATGTATGCTATTCTAGCTCTACTGCTGTCTTTACATGATAACATAACTCTTTATCACCTGTGGTGCACATTATTGTTGTTAGGCATTCTTTACTTCCCCCAGCAGCAAGAAGTCCATGGGTAACAGGGTTTTTTTTTTTGTTGTTGTTGGATTAGACTGCTTGTCAATTTATGGTGTCTTTAGAATATTTGTTCTATTTACAGACATACAAGCAGAGCCTATTTGAACCAAGAGTACTCCCTCAAAAGACCGCAAAATCACAGATTCTTCAACAGATTCCTAGAGAACACATTAAACTATAAAAAAAAACTATTAAAAAGATCACACATGGGAAAGCAATATAGAAGCAGGGTCCCCCCCCCCCAATTATTAATCCGCTTTCCAGAAGCTACATGGTGTTTTAACAAAATAACTTTTGTTTGCTTACTCATCATCTCCCCACAACTGGCTTGATAAGCTTTAGAGATGCCCCAGAGTTTAAATGAAAGAGTACGTTCTGTAGAAGTGCAGAAAACTAAGCAACAGGCCAATATATACCTCCACAATTCAGGAAAAGCAAAACGTTACTTGCGTTAATATCAAAAAAACTAGCACATGTTTGGCTTCAGTGTATTGAAATTAGTGTGAATTAATTCTGAAAATGTTTACTGGCACTAAACTTTAAGTGAATTAGGACACACGTAGGAATGTCAGCTCAGAAATGGAACCTAGGGTTCCCAGCCAGCAGCTAGCAACTGGCAAAATTCGGGGTGGGGGGCACAGTGGGGGTGCCATCGCCACAATGTGTGTGGCTGGATGAGCACACTTCTGGTAACATGGGGGTGCGGCCTAATATGCCAAATGAGCTGTGCTGTCAGGGGTGTGGCCTAATATGCTAATGAGTTTCTGCTGTTGGGTGTGGCCTATTATGCTAATGAGTTCCTGCTGGGCTTTATCTACAAAAAGAGCCCTGGCTGTTACATCATTTCCAGGGAGAACCCAGAAGTAACATCAAACCTTTCCATGGTTTTACCTCAGAGGCATAATAAATATTATTTATCAAGCGTCCCGCCAACGGGTCTCCCCCGACCCCCCCCCTCTGCCAGCAGGCTTCCCGTCGCCACCTCAGGGTCCCTCCCTGGGCCCTACGCCACTTACCTGGAGTCCTGGGAGGGCTGGGGAGAAGAGGCCGGGGGAAGCAAACCCAGCCGAAGTCACGCCACGGCAGCCCCGCCCGCACTCCCCCGAGGCCTTTGGTCTATAAAGTCTGTGGCTATAATCTGCAGAACACTCATTGCCGTAAAGTACAGTAAATACGAGTATTTTACATTCTTACAAACAATTCAATTCTATTTATGTTCTGTTCATACCAAATGCACCATTACCCTTGCCAGTAAGGTGGCAGCTTGAATAACATACTAATATGCTGCCTTTTGGTGTAATGGTTAAGTGTGCGGACTCTAATCTGGGAGACCCGGGTTTGATCCCCCACTCCTCCACTTGCACCTGGCTGGCTGACCTTGGGCAAGCCGTAGTTCTGACAAGAGCTGTCCTTGAAAAAGAGCAGTTTCTGTCAAGAGCTCTCTCAGCCCCACCT
>NW_015167797.1:3864-5897 GCF_001447785.1 Gekko japonicus
AATTCCCGATTCTCTCTCTTTCCCTTGATATACTAAAAGTAAGCAATGTTACAAATTCCCAACTAATATCTCATCCCGCAATTTAAAAAAATTAAAGGCAAGGGGGAAAGGATCCCTGATTTTTAGGATTCTGAGAGCTGTTGTCATGAATGCCAGAGAAACAGGGAGAAACATCCTGTCTTTAATCCTTCGATTTAGCTCCTCAAAGTTCCATAATATTCAGAGGAATGAAGTCCTTAGACCATGGAACCAAATCTCACCTGGAACAGGGCTGGAGGGACCCACTGCTCTCTACTTAGAATGCCCAATATTTTAGAAAACCCCTAGTTCCTTTCTTAAATCACAAAATCTGAGGGTGTTCCTAAAGAACACCCAACTTCAGAAATAGACAAATACAAAAAGACACTCTCCCAACTGACAGTAATTAAAAAGAAATACCTACTGATCCCAATTCTCAGATTGCTTTGGGAGAAGGATTTTAGAATGAAGCAGACACACTTGCTGCGACGGAGATGGTGGGGTGAAACGCATGCATGCTCGTACCTGCAATACCTAACAGGTGAGGTCGTATCAACCCTGGATATTCCCTCGCAAACGAAACACCAAAGCGTTTCTATCTGCCATTAACACCATGGGGCATTTAACTCATCTCAACTCCAGTGTCCATGCTAGCTACTAGACAAACAATTACAGAGAATGAAATAGCATTGTTTCCCCTCCAGCGTCACATTGACTTCAAAATATTTCTGCAGCAATGAACATTGCTGATGATACCAGCCATAGCTCAGAGCGAGGAAAGCCCCCACACCCCCTACTACCATGATTCAGGCTGCGCTGCCTGCCTGCCTGTACAAAAGTACAGCTGGGGTTGAACACCGTGGATCCACTGTGAGATGCTAAGTGTCGCCGTGCAAAATTGCTCTGCAATACACGTGCCCTGCTCCAAGCTGCTGCTACTGCCTGCACCTTTGGCATCAGAAAGGATTTAATTTCTCTGCAAGGGCCCATGAGAAATGAACAATACAATGTGCACAGTGGGCATAATCCTTGGCTCTTGTTGACGCCACACAGAAATCCATTCTGTCTTCTTCTAATCCTAGCAGACAGGCGAGGCTTGCAGGATGAAGCTGAAGGGACAGGCGCTATTTATAGCCTTTAATTTCACCCTGCATCAGTGGATTTTTTCAGGCAAAGAAAAACAGAGCTTTTAGCTCGTTTCCATTTTTAACCTGTTCAGCACTCACAGATTGAGGAAGTCAAAACAGGTTTATTTTGAGTCGTGTGGAGCACAGAGAAACAATTTAAATGAAAATTGTGTTCAGAGCGTTAGAGGCTCAGACCCGCTCTGGTTCATCCATTGGGAAGTAGCGAAGCAGGTTGATCCAACACTGCCTCTAGAGCTCTGCGGATAAAAAGGAATAGCCAAACAGCTCAAAAGGTGACGACAATCATTAGTGGTTTGGTCGATAACAGATGACACAATCTCTCTCCTCCTCCTCCACTTTTAGAGTTTGTTTCTTCTGTCTTATGTCACTAATGGCTTCACATATTCTCCTCCCATTTTATACCATTTTTTAAAAAATGTGGTTGCACTGCTGCAGAGGATGGATTTCCTGCAGCCACACAAAGCAGATAGCAAGCCGCTTGTGTAAGATAACAGACCTCTAGAGAGAATGGTGTTTGTTTAAACCACTAATCCTAAGCACGCAGAACTCCAGACTCATATGCAGAGGGGTGGGGGATGGGGAAGGAAGATACATCATACAAAGAATGTCAATTGTCTGCAAAACTACACAAGTTATTGAATTGGATTCCCCTCCACTTTGATTAGCAATGGCATTTTGAGTGGAGGGGGGAGCTTTCATTAGAGTCACGGGTCTGTCATATGCCCTGTCCATAAACACTCCTCCCTACACTGGGTACAGGCCTGGTAACCCTATGATGTGTCATGGGGCAGGCAAGATATCAGTGTGTGCTGTGGAACAGGACCCATAGTCTCACACACACATGCATTTACTATGGTATGGGCCTCA
>NW_015167797.1:5924-9704 GCF_001447785.1 Gekko japonicus
TCCTGCTGACTGGCGTCTGGGGGGAGCCCAAAAAATTGGGAGATCCCCCGCCCCTACCTGGGGACTGGCATCCCTATCATGTGGGTATTTTAATATAAGGCAGCTCCTATATTCCCTTTAGTTCCTGCACTGGGTCATAAGACTAAACTAATATCTGCGACAGGGTGGGACAGTTAAAGCCTAAAAAACAGAGAAGAAATACACACTGCTGGAGGGTGGCTTAGTCACTGAGGGGAAATAAAAACATTTTTGGCGGGAAAATCTGCCTGGGAGAAGGGAAAGTGTCAGGGGTCTGTCATATGCCCTGCCCGTAAAAACTCCTCCCTATGCTGGGTGCAGGTCTGGCAAGCCTATGATGTGTCATGGGGCAGGCAAGGTATCACTGTGTACTGTGGAATAGGACCCATACTTTCTCTCACACACATGCATTTACTATGGGCCTCACTAAGCAGATGAGTTTCTTTCCTTTTCACCAAGGCCTAGGTTGTACCTGGCAACTAGAGGAGACCCTGGTGATTCCTAGAGAAGAAGAAGAAGAGAAGAGATTGGATTTATACCCCGCTCTTCACTACCCAAAGGTGTCTCAGAGCGGCTTACAAACTCCTCTCCCTTCCTCTCCCCACAACAGACACCCTGTGAGGTGGGTGGGGCTGAGAGAGCTCTTGACAGAAACTGCTCTTTTTCAAGGACAGCTGTGCCAGAGCTTGTGACTGACCCAAGGTCACATCAGCAGGTGCAAGTGGAGGAGTGGGGAATCAAACCCGGTAAACATGTGGGAAATGAGCAGCAGGAGTGGGGGATTTCCCTGCCTCAACCCTGGAAGGGGGCTGGTAAGCCTACTGAGCCCTGATTTGTATATATCTAATAATTGCAACTACGTTTTAAAATTAGGGATCATCAGAACATTTGGTAATCTTTTACATAATCACCCTTGCAAGCAAAGTGAACCTACATGTCAAAACATTATTTTTGCAAAGATCCTAAAAAGTATTCTGAATGTTCCACTTTAAGGGGATATATACTTATTCCATACAACATCTCTAAAAGACATGCCGCCTTCCACAGATTTGTACTCGTGGCTCAGGAGAGAGACAATAATATATGTGATTGAACGGGTCCCGTGGCATATGTGGAACAAGAAAAACATGAGAACTTGGGCCTGATAAGCAATCTGGTATCATTACATCCAGTTAGCAAGAGCATTCTAAATATTCCAGTTCACAGTCTTGTTTGTCTTTACTAGTAGCTGAATAGGCCACACTTTGACAGCACCGCTCATTAGCACATTAGGCCACACCCCCATGTTACCAGAAGTGTGGTCATCCAGCCACACCCACCTTTCCCTTCTTATTCTGTTGACCTTGTTTGTTGTCAAAACCCTGGGCCTTTTTTTGTAGCAGGAACTCCTTTGCATGTTAGGCCACACTCCCCTAATGTAGCCAGTCCTAATGAGTTTCTGCTATTGGGTGTGGCCTATTATGCTAATGAGTTCCTGCTGGGCGTGGCCAACTAAGGAGCCAGCCTGAACTCCATTCGTGTGCGTTCCTGCCCAAAAATAGCCCTGGAGTTTTGATTAAGATAAACATTAAGTTAAACTTGAGCAGTTTAAATTAAAATGGCGCAGGAAATCAGAACAACCACACTGGGGCTTGAATCAGGTTAACTTCCTTTTATTACAAAATAATTCCCTACATTCCCACTATGTGTAGCCCATACCAATAGATGAATAGAATGTCACAGAACAAAATAACTAGATTTCAGTCATAATTAAGCAGGTTGTGCATATAACAAAAACATCCAAATAGTGAATATAGGCCCTCGTCACATGGAGAATCTGCCGCACGAAAGGCACGAATATCGGGCAGATTTTTCGGGCGCTATCACACCGCAACATCTGGGAAGCGTAGCGCACCCGTGGCCAACCCATGGCGTCTCACTGAAGATGCAGAGTTAAAAGGTAGCAAGGAAAGTGCACTAGTATCTGGAAAACGCGTGGCACAGGTGGGTGCCTGATCCCAGGAGCGCTAGTATCCTGTGGCATCTGCCACCCGTCCACGTCCAGTTGCAAACCGGATGTTTTTCATAAGTGCATGTGCACAAACATGAAACTGAAAGCAGTGCTGCTCCGTGGAACTGTCCATGCGCACAAACGCGAAATGCTTGTGTTATCGCGCCACGCTGCTTCTTTGCCATGCTGCAGCATCACCGTATGATTGCCAGCTAACAGCCTAAGCACGGAGACTCGGGGGACCGTGTGATCGGGCTATTGTGCTTTATTTTGCTCCGTGGCGAACAGCCACGCCTCTCCCCCGTGTTAACTGGCCCGTGTGACCGGGGCCATAATTAGAAAAACTGAGTAATTTTATGCAGAAGGATCAGTGCTAGCTGTGTTTACTATTTGGCACAAAATAGTTGAAAGCATTGCTTTCTCTCTCTCTCTCTCTGAATATGTATGGACAGACAGTCAGCAAAAAATAAATAATATCCATTTACACTGTCCACTGTCCAACTTCATCTCTGGGGCAGATAAAACAAAGGTAAAAAGATGGGATTTCAATGAAAGAGAAGTTGTACTGTTAATCCATTCAAGGATGGTGCTATACACGCATTAAAGGAGAAGAATATTTGTAGAATAAATAAATAGGCATTTCCTGCAGTTTCTTTGGAATTTACAACATGGGGCGAAAAATAACAGATGCAACATTATATTAAAAAAATCATCCAAGATGGCGTCGAGGCAGCTGCTCTGACACACGACGCCACACAAGTGACCTGCAAATTTGTTATTTTATCTTATTTTACTTAATTTATTGCTGGACAACATGGGGCAAACTACCCTGTTTTCCCGAAAATAAGACCTACCCCAAAAATAAGCCCTAGCAGGATTTCTATGCATTTGTGGTATAAACCCTAGTGTGTCTTCTTGAGAAAAAATCAATATAAGACAGTGTCTTATTTTCGGGGAAACACTGTAAGTAGTTTAATTCATTTCACTTTTAACTGGTCAAATGCTTCTTGGGACCATTTCAGCATAGTCCCAATCTGAATTGGACCCCTATGGTACTTCTGAATTGAGTTCCCATGGGGAACTTACAGCTGGTGTCATGTGCATGGGAGCGGCTACATATTAACTTCTGCCCACGTAAATATTACCTGGGGCAGTGGGGACTTCTAACATGGAAAACACAATATATTGCGACCCACAGGATCTCAGTGTATGTGACGATCTAGCACTATATTTGCTGGTTTCCAGCCCTCCCTTAGAAGAAGAAGAAGAGAAGAGATTGGATTTATACCCCACCCTTCACTTGGAGTCTCAGAGTGGCTTACAAACTCCTTTCCCTTCCCCTCCCCACAACAGACACCCTGTGAGGTGGGTGGGGCTGGGAGAGCCCTGACAGGAACTGCTCTTTTTCAAGGACAGCTGTGCCAGAGCTTGTGACTGACCCAAGGTCACATCAGCAGGTGCAAGTGGAGGAGTGGGGAATCAAACCCAGTTCTCCCAGATTAGAGTCCGCACACTTAACCACTACACCAAACTGGCCCTTAGACGAATTATAATGTGTCATATTTGTTTACATAGGCTTAATATCAACTGCCACAATCCAAAAGGCATAGGCATGCATTAGTAGCCAGCACCACTGAAGCATTTATTTTTTTCCAGTAAAGTGTACCACTGATTTCACAGGGCCATAGGTATGCCTGTCTTTCTCTGAACTCTGCCTAACATCTTGACTTAGAGGACTGATTCGTTCTTTTTGAACTTTTGGCATCAACCCA
>NW_015167798.1:0-9617 GCF_001447785.1 Gekko japonicus
AGGCCACACCCCCATGTATTCCCTTGGCTGCGGGGAGCCCGGGCAAATGGGCCCTTAGAGGGGAGGGGAGGCAGTTTAAACTGCCTTCCCTTGGCTTGCCCTTGGACAGGCTGGGGAAGGCACAGGGAGGCATTTAAATGTCTCCCCGATCCTTCCAGGGGGGCCCCTGGACTTTCCAGAGTGGTCGCTCTCCAGGCCTTCCCTCTGTAGCCACGCAATCAGAGGTTTTGGCTGTAGTGGGCATGGCCAACTCTGAAGCCAGCCGGAACTCTATTCCTGTGCGTTCCTGCCCCCAAAATAGCCCTGGTTACGACTATGGATGTAAAAAAGTTTCCTCAGGAGAACTTACCAAGCTAAGTGTCCTGGGACAAACTCAGAACATGATAGTTTGGGCAGTAGCCCAAATAGGGTCTCGTGTCCATCCAAGAGCAATACTCTGTGCCACGTAGCAACAGGCTTTCTGACACCCAAGGGACTTTTCACAGTGTTCGTGATAAAGGATGGGGGACAGAACCTTGTTCCGTGGGGAAACGTGAAACATCCTGCCAGGCGCGCCCGAGCCCCGGGGCACGTCGAAAGTAGCTCGTTGGATCTGAGCCAAACAAAACTGAACACTAATTGCAAGATGCAAATTGCAAATTCATGGACTAACAAATTATGCGCTGTAATTTCACAAATGACTAATTGTTATTATGAAGTCTGAATTAATGGGCAAAATAAGTTTGACAGTCCCTTAAGATATTAAGATTTATGACAGCTCTCGGAGAATAGCTTCACGTAAAATGTTCCCTTCAGCGCTGGCGGCCGAAGCAGTTCTCAGTCCTGTCCTTTCTTCTGGAGAGCCAGTTTCTTTGAGGTCATCGCAGACATCTCCTGTTAAGTAGTTAGCTGCTGTGTATTGTGAGAGTGACTCTGCACTAGACTTTAAATCCTGGTTCAACCCTGTCCCTGAACTTACATTCTACACTACACGCGAGTTCATCCCTGTAATTACCTCAGGATATTTTTTGTTTCCACATTACATTGAGGTCACCCCAGTTTCGCCCCACACTTGTCCTGGGATAAACGGATGCCATTACAACCAGGGATAAACACAAGGTATTGTGTCTATGTGAACTATGGTGCTGGAGAAGACTCTTGAGAGTCCCCTGGACTGCAAGAAGATCAAATCAGTCAATCCTAAAAGATATCAACCCTGACTGTTCCCTGGAAGGCCAGATAATGAAACCGAAGCTTCAAGACTTTGGCCACCCAATGAGAAGGGAGCACTCCCTGGAGAAGACCCTGATGCTGGGAAAGACTGAAGGTCAAAGAAGACGGGGACAGCAAAGGATGAGATGGTTAGACAGTGTCATAGATGCAACAAACATGAAATTGAGCACACTTCAGAGGATGTCGGAGGACCGGAAGGCCTGGCGTGATCTGGTCCATGGGGTCGCGAAGAGTCGGACTCGACTGTGCGACTGAACAACAACAATTGTGTTGCAAGTTGAACTCTGATAAAAGCAGGGATGAGATCCAAGTGCGGAAAGGACCAGAGAGAGAGAGTCGGACTCGACTGTGTGACTGAACAACAACAACAGTGAAGTTTGACTGGTAGACCAGCCACCATTCATGGTGAACTAGGGGAGAAACTGGCCGGGCGAGTGTCCCCCCTCCCCCATCACCACTCCATGCGCTTCCCTACGGAATAAGTCAACTTTTTAAAATCTAAAACCTTGCTTGGCATCAAGATTTTGCCTTTCAAATAACGCACGACCTCTTTAATATTAGACACAATGTTTTAATTAGAATGCCCGGTGCTCCAGTGTCTGATCTCCCGGCTCTCCACAGAAAGAGAGATCAAACAGCTGCTTTCCATTTCTATGTGTACTTCCTTGCCCTGCCCCGCGTTGGAGTCATAGGAATAAAACGACAGTACAAATAATGTTAATATTGTGGACAGTCTAATAGAAAATGAATCCACAGCGCAGGATGCTTAATATTGCCGTTGGCTTTCTAGCGGTAGAATTACAGCTCATTGATATGATTTTCCTGAGTGGCCGATTTCCTGTCCTGGCAGCTAATAATAGCCAAGTTGTATGAGGTTGTGCTCGTGACAGTTGCTAAAAAAAGAGACAATTGGGGTGGGGGGAGGCATCGTGAGAGACGTTTATAAAATTATGGATGGGGTGGAGGGAGCTGACCCAGATAGAACGACGACAAAAAGAGTTTAATATGGTCAGAGACCCATCAAATAAGTTGACCAAGATTTCCCCCCCTCCCTGTGGTGCATTCAATCCGAACAAAGTATGTATGTGAACTCTGTCATTGAAATACCATGTGAAGCTTTCATCCTGGGCTAGGATCCGAATCCCTCACTTGTAATTGGTAGCCCAGGAAGAACCGACCAATCACCAACAGCCAGTTCCAAGAGCGAGAACTATTGTGATTGGACCTTATCCCTGCAACCTCATAGGTTGATATTGTATAATAGGGCGTGGCTACATTGGCCGGGAGAGTTTAAAAGTAGAACAGCTTCAATGTAAAAGCTGTTCTGGCTATTCATGTTGATCTGTTTGGAGTAACGAGTTGCTGAATAAAGCTGATCTTTTGCTGAAATCACTCTCTGACTCTTTGTTAAGTAACCGACTTAATACTCTCTATCCTCAAGGCTAGCACTCGACGGCATCCAATGAAGCTGATGGGCAGTAGGATCAGGAAGGACAAAAGGAAATATTCCTTTACACGGAGAGTGATTGAAATGTGGAATACACTGTCGTGACATGATGGCCTCCGGGATAAACAGCTTTAAAAGGGAATTAGATAGATTCATGGAGGATAAGTCTATCAGTGGCTACTGGCCATGGTGGCTGAACGGACTCATCGGCACTAATCCTCTGAATCCCAGAGGCAGGAAGCAACATCGGGGAAGGCCTCGGCCTCTCTACCCTGTTGTTGGCCCTCCAGAGGAAATGATTGACCACAGTGTGAGATGGGATGCTGGACTAGATGGGTGATTGGTCAGATCCAACAGGGCTCTTCTGATGTTCTTATGAAGGCCTCGGCCTCTCTGCCCTGTTGTTGGCCCTCCAGAGGAAATGATTGACCACAGTGTGAGATGGGATGCTGGACTAGATGGGTGATTGGTCAGATCCAACAGGGCTCTTCTGATGTTCTTATGAAGGCCTCGGCCTCTCTGCCCTGTTGTTGGCCCTCCAGAGGAAATGATTGACCACAGTGTGAGATGGGATGCTGGACTAGATGGGTGATTGGTCAGATCCAACAGGGCTCTTCTGATGTTCTTATGAAGGCCTCGGCCTCTCTGCCCTGTTGTTGGCCCTCCAGAGGAAATGATTGACCACAGTGTGAGATGGGATGCTGGACTAGATGGGTGATTGGTCAGATCCAACAGGGCTCTTCTGATGTTCTTATGAAGGCCTCGGCCTCTCTGCCCTGTTGTTGGCCCTCCAGAGGAAATGATTGACCACAGTGTGAGATGGGATGCTGGACTAGATGGGTGATTGGTCAGATCCAACAGGGCTCTTCTGATGTTCTTATGAAGGCCTCGGCCTCTCTGCCCTGTTGTTGGCCCTCCAGAGGAAATGATTGACCACAGTGTGAGATGGGATGCTGGACTAGATGGGTGATTGGTCAGATCCAACAGGGCTCTTCTGATGTTCTTATGAAGGCCTCGGCCTCTCTGCCCTGTTGTTGGCCCTCCAGAGGAAATGATTGACCACAGTGTGAGATGGGATGCTGGACTAGATGGGTGATTGGTCAGATCCAACAGGGCTCTTCTGATGTTCTTATGAAGGCCTCGGCCTCTCTGCCCTGTTGTTGGCCCTCCAGAGGAAATGATTGACCACAGTGTGAGATGGGATGCTGGACTAGATGGGTGATTGGTCAGATCCAACAGGGCTCTTCTGATGTTCTTATGAAGGCCTCGGCCTCTCTGCCCTGTTGTTGGCCCTCCAGAGGAAATGATTGACCACAGTGTGAGATGGGATGCTGGACTAGATGGGTGATTGGTCAGATCCAACAGGGCTCTTCTGATGTTCTTATGAAGGCCTCGGCCTCTCTGCCCTGTTGTTGGCCCTCCAGAGGAAATGATTGACCACAGTGTGAGATGGGATGCTGGACTAGATGGGTGATTGGTCAGATCCAACAGGGCTCTTCTGATGTTCTTATGAAGGCCTCGGCCTCTCTGCCCTGTTGTTGGCCCTCCAGAGGAAATGATTGACCACAGTGTGAGATGGGATGCTGGACTAGATGGGTGATTGGTCAGATCCAACAGGGCTCTTCTGATGTTCTTATGAAGGCCTCGGCCTCTCTGCCCTGTTGTTGGCCCTCCAGAGGAAATGATTGACCACAGTGTGAGATGGGATGCTGGACTAGATGGGTGATTGGTCAGATCCAACAGGGCTCTTCTGATGTTCTTATGAAGGCCTCGGCCTCTCTGCCCTGTTGTTGGCCCTCCAGAGGAAATGATTGACCACAGTGTGAGATGGGATGCTGGACTAGATGGGTGATTGGTCAGATCCAACAGGGCTCTTCTGATGTTCTTATGAAGGCCTCGGCCTCTCTGCCCTGTTGTTGGCCCTCCAGAGGAAATGATTGACCACAGTGTGAGATGGGATGCTGGACTAGATGGGTGATTGGTCAGATCCAACAGGGCTCTTCTGATGTTCTTATGAAGGCCTCGGCCTCTCTGCCCTGTTGTTGGCCCTCCAGAGGAAATGATTGACCACAGTGTGAGATGGGATGCTGGACTAGATGGGTGATTGGTCAGATCCAACAGGGCTCTTCTGATGTTCTTATGAAGGCCTCGGCCTCTCTGCCCTGTTGTTGGCCCTCCAGAGGAAATGATTGACCACAGTGTGAGATGGGATGCTGGACTAGATGGGTGATTGGTCAGATCCAACAGGGCTCTTCTGATGTTCTTATGAAGGCCTCGGCCTCTCTGCCCTGTTGTTGGCCCTCCAGAGGAAATGATTGACCACAGTGTGAGATGGGATGCTGGACTAGATGGGTGATTGGTCAGATCCACCTTAAGGACTAATTTAGCTGTATCTGAAGAAGTGAGGCGGTGACTCACGAAAGCTCCTCCCCTGCCACTAGGGCTGCCAAGTCCCCCCGGGGTGCGGAAACCCCCCCGCCCAGAGGCCCGTTCCCCGACGCCGGGGAATCGGGCCCCGGGGGGAACCCTGCCCCAGCTTGCACGTCACAGGGAAGTGACGTTATGACGCCGGGCACGCTGCGGGCGGGGCCACGGCCATACAAGGGAAAACTCTATGGCGCCGGGATCCGCACGGGAGTCCCCCACTGGCAAGGTAAGTGCCACTTGGCAACCCTACCTGCCACAAATTTTGTTAGTCTTTAAGGTGCCGCTGGACTCTTGCTCTTTTCTGCTGCTACGGATTTTTATTTTTTTATTTCATGAGACTTATAGCCTGCCCTCCCCAAATTGTAGGCTCAGGGTGGGTCACTACGCATATGTATCTGCAGTTGATGCAGATTTACAATATTAAAAGCATATTGCAGTAGTCAATTTAAAATCCATAAAATCGTCACCCTTATATCATTAAAAGCATCCGCCTTAAACAACAACACACCTCAAGAACAAATCATATGGCCCCAGTCTGGCTTCCAGGATCTGTGGATGTATCTGCAGTTGATGCAGATTTACAATATTAAAAGCATATTGCAGTAGTCAATTTAAAATCCATAAAATCGTCACCCTTATATCATTAAAAGCATCCGCCTTAAACAACAACACACCTCAAGAACAAATCATATGGCCCCAGTCTGGCTTCCAGGATCTGGAACAGAATAATGCAGCTTTTACATTGCAGTTGTCCTGCTTTTAAACTCTCCCGGCTAATGTAGCCACACCCACTGTACAAATACCAACCAATACGGTTGTTCATATAAGGACCAATCATGGACGTTCCCGCTCAGGGAGCTTGCTGTAAAGTGATTGGCTAGGTGCTTCCTGGGCTAGCAATGCGATTGGATGGATTTGGATCCTAGCCCAGGACGAAGCTCAACATGGCAAGTCAATTAGATGTTTCACATACATCATGCATTCAATGGCAGTTATTGAATACATTACACTTAGAAGGATGGCTCCGGAGCAAACTAATTTATGCAGTAGCCAAATCACTCACTCACAGCTTGAATGCCAGTGGCTCACAAAGTAGAATTTTTGCTCACAAGACTCTACAGCTTAGAGGGAACATTGATTACATGCCCACTGCCTCAGCCAAAGGCCTGGTGGAAGAGCTCCATTTTGCAGGCCCTGCGGAACTGCAATAGGTCCTGCAGGGCCCTGATCTCATGCGGTAGCTCCTTCCATCAGGCAGGAGCCAGGGCCGAAAAAGCCCTGGCCCTAGTTGAGGCAAGTCGGACGTCCATTGGGCCAGGGACTACCAGGAGGTGTTGATTAGTAGAATGTAGTGTTGTATGGGTGTCATGATCTGGGCTGTGCAACTAGAGGCCTAGCAGGCCCAGGGAGCCTGAGTAGCAGTGGGAGAAGGCCAGGCCTACAACTCCCAGAATCCCCTGAGAGGTTTTGGCTTCAATTTTAGCCAATCACAGAGAAAGGGGACTTAAAACAAGAGAGCTGGTGCAGAAGAGGGGTTGCTCTTTCTTCCAAGAGGGCAGAGCCAGAAGGAAGGCTGCTGCAGGAAAGAGACCCTCATCCTGAGAGGAAGGGTGAGCAGACTGAGGCCCACTTGAGACAGTGAGCTAGAGACAGTAGGTTTAGACGTGTTAGGGCACTTGGGCCCCGATCACACGGAAGATTTTGGCCCGGGAGAGGAACGGATCGGGGGCGCAGCAAACGGGCGCGATCTCACCGCAACATCTGGGAAGTGGTGCGCACCTGTCCCCGATCCGTCCCTAAACCCGGGAAAGCCGCTGCAAAAAAGAAACTCCTACAGAGGAGGACTTACCTGAAGCACCGCAGCAAGCGTGGTCGTGGGATCGCCGCCACACCCATCGTCCGGAGCAATCCAGGCTCCCGGCTGAACTGCACACGCGCACACATGCGCAGTTCAGCAGCCTTGCTGTCCCTTCAGTAGCTTCCCCCCCCCCCCCCGCCTCTGCTTGCGGCATGGCGGGGCTCGGCGGGGAATTTTACATTGCAGCTGTCCTGCTTTTAAACTCTCCTGGCTAATGTAGCCACACCCACTGTACAAATACTAACCAATACGGTTGTTCATATAAGGACCAATCATGGACGTTCCCGCTCAGAGAGCTTGCTGTAAAGTGATTAAGGAGTGGTGGCAGCGTCAGGTGACATCTCATCTGAGCCATCACAATGGGGCTCATATGGGGAGAGGCAGACTAACACGGCTACCCATCTTGCTGGTGGTTAGGGATGTGAAAGCATTCCTCTTTTTTAATTTGTGGCTTGTCAGCAGCAAGTCTGAGCAATTGGGGGGGGATAACTGCTTTTTACTGAACGCTTCAAAATTTTCCAAATTGTTCACTGCAAACGCATGCACCATTTTGCACTAGGTGTCTTCCTCTACCATTTGCTGTTACCTGGGAACTTTCACCTGGCATCCAGGTAGTGCTGCCAAGCCCCCAGTCTGGGCAGGCGATCCCCCATCCCCAGTTCCCGTTGCCCAAAGCCCCTCAGATTTTTTTTAAAAAATGCATCCTTGTATACTTACTGGAAATTCTCATGGGAAGTGACTGGGTAGCTCTAGGGAATCTATGGTTTTCTCTATGGTTTTTCTATATTTACCATAGCGTCTCTGGCAATTCCTAGAGCTACCCTTTGTCACTTGAACCCATCCATGAACACATGAAGCTGCCTTATACTGAATCAAAGGCTTTGGTCCATCAAGGTCAGCATTGTCTACCCAGCCTGGTGGTGGCTCTCCAGAGTCCCTGGCGGTGGTCTTCCACACCAAGCGCTGCCATGATTGGACCTTAGACTTTTCTGTTAGAACTCCCAGTAAGGACATGAGGAAGAATTAAAAATATACACATTCTGCAATGCTGTGCCCCCTCCCCCAACCCTTCCGCCGGTTGCCATGCATTGCCTGGCAACCCTACAGATAAAAGGAAGTCCTTCTTCACCCAAAGAGGGATTCACACATGGGATTCACTGCCACAGGATGTGGTGGCAGCTACAAGCATAGACAGCTTCAAGAGAGAATTAGATAAGCATACGGAGCAGAGGTCCATCAGTGGCTATTAGCTACAAGGTATAGATAGGAACTCTCAGTCTGGGGCAAGTGATGCTCTGTCTTCTTGGTGCTTGTATTCTTGGTGCTGTATCCAGCTTGTCTATATCCTTCTTAAATTGTGGTTCCCAGAACTGAAGACAATACTCTAGGCAGGGCTCCTTTTGTCGCAGGAACTCCTTTGCAAATTAGGTGATACACGATGTAGCCAGTCCTCCAAGAGCTTACAGTAGCCCCTGTAAGAAGAGCTCTGTAAGCTCTTGGAGGATTGGCTACATTAGGGGTGTGTCCCCTAATATGCAAAGGAGTTCCTGCTACAAAAAGAGCCCTGACTGTAGGTGAGGTCAGGGCCATTGTGGAAGTAAAGGTAAAGGTTCCCTTGCTCGAAAGCCAGTCGAGTCCGACTCTAGGGTTGCGGTGCTCATCTTCGTTTCAAATCCGAAGAGCCAGCGCTGTCCAAAGACATCTCCGTGGTCATGCGGCCGTCATGACTAAACACCAAGGTGCACGGAACGCTGTTACCTTCCCACCGAAGTGGTCCCTATTTATCTACTTGCAATTTCTTGCTTTCTAACTGCTAGGTTGGCAGGAGCTGGAACTAGAGACGGGAGCTCACTCTGTCATTGCGGCAACTCGGGTCTCGAACTGCTGAACTACCGACCTTCCACAGCCTGCAGTTCAGCATCTTAACCACTTGAGCCACCGCAGCTCTACTGAACTTGTGGAAGTACAGATGGATAAAATGAGAGTACAGACCAGGCAGACCCAGCTTAGAACAGTTGCATTCTCAGTTTATGTTGCATTGGTGGCAGGATCTCTATGCTTTTGTTGCCCTCAGTGTCGAACCATCTGACAGGTGTTTGCTACTGAAAGGCGAGAAAGAGCTCACATTCTATCATGTGAGTCACATTAACGTTGCCAGATTATTATTATTTTTTTAAAAAAGAGACCTTTTTCACATCGAACCATTACTTTCACTAATGCCAGCTACGTTTGAAAGCCTAACAATATCTCTGACCTTTCCTGAAAATGCAAAAATGCTTTCTTCTAATGTGCTTCCTGTCTCCGGAAATGCTCCCGGTGAGTCATGCTTGGAACATTCCTCGTTGATGCGGAGAGAGGGCACCAACCTGACCGCTACTTGCAAATAAACATGGGGATACGTTTTTCCTCAGGATAAGTAATTGCCCGTGAGAACGGGCACAAAAGACTGGCAGGTTGCATCTTACCAGAATATTGATTAATTTTTTGCCCAAATGAACGACAAGGCTAAAATTGATGCCTATGAGGTTTGGTATACCTGTCTGTCCCATTCAAATCCAGATCGAGAAGATTAGGAGGGTTGGAGCGTCTTCCCTATGAGGAAAGGCTTGTGTATGTTAAATGGTCGAATGTAGTCTTGGGCCGTTTCCAGGGCATCCCGTTCTCTGAACGGCT
>NW_015167799.1:0-1638 GCF_001447785.1 Gekko japonicus
CAGCCCTTCATGGGCTTGGACCCTCATCTCCCCAAGCCCCACCCTCTCCACGGCTCAACCTCTAAATCTCCAGGAAGTTCTCAACCTGTAAGTGGCAACTCTAGAAATGCCTGTGCCCCATGAGTCCTTTCTCAAAGGCCCAAACGCCTATGGAAAGGACCCTGTCCTCTCCCCTACCTGTTACAGAAACTCAGTATAGGAGAGGAGAGAGAGAGATTGGATTTATACCCCACCCTTCACTACCCAATGGGGTCTCAGAGTGGCTTACAAATTCCTTTCCCCTCCTCTCCCTTTCCCTCCCCACAACTGACACCCTGTGAGGTAGGTGTGGCCGAGAGAGCTGACAGAAACTGTTGTCTTTCAAGAACAGCTGTGCCAAAACTATGGCTTGCCCAAGGTCATCCAGCAGGTGCAAGTGGAGGAGTGGGGAATCAAACCCGGTTCTCCCAGATCAGAGTCTGTGCACTTAACCACTAAACCAAACTGGCTCTCAGACACTGAGGCCCTCGAAGCTGAATTAGGAGAGCCCTCTTGGAATTCGGGCCTCGATGAAGGCTGAATTAGGAGAGTCTTCTTGAAACTCGCGCCTAGTTGAAGGCTGTTTCCCTTACAGATAAATTATCCCCTCTGACATCCAAGAGGGATACCTAGACTTAGTCAGAGAGGACTCCTGTGTTTCCCACTGGGTTAAACTTGTCAGAAATGACTGCAGTTCCTCAGTCTTTCCTTGGATTCCCTTTATTCAATTACCAGACAGGAAGCCATGAGAATGATTAAGAAACGTCTATTTAAGTATGATTATAACAGTACACTCTGTGGAGCCTGATGTGTTTACTCAATTTGTTGGCATTCTTCCATATGGAGAGCTTATCAATTACTGCTCATATTTGACTATTCCTCTCTATAGGAGAGCCTTTCTGTTGGCCCACCTTAATGCCTGACCAGCTACCATATTGCAAGGGAGGTCTTTTAAGATACCCTACTCTAATAGAACAAAGTGTGAGTCCAGTGGCACCTTTAAGACCAACAAGGTTGTGTTCGATGTAGAAGCTTTTGTGTGCAGGCACACTTCTTCAGATACAATGAAATGGAAATAACCAGTCCATACACATAGGCAGAGGGCGAGCAGTTAATTAGCAGAATGAAGATGTTCAACAGAGGAGGAAAGAAGACTAAAAAGCTTCCTTCATCTGGTTAAGATTTGTTTGGGTTTAATTCCAGAGGAAAACACAGTGAAGGAATGATCAAAATCGGAGTCCTGCTGGGCAGATGTATCCTTACTTGTGGAATGCTGAGAGCAATTAAGGAGTGTCAGAGTTGGTTTGCCAGGGTGAGGGAGGGGAGCGAGTGGGAGAGCAGAGCGAGCGAGTGGCTTTCCTTGAGGAGAGGGATCCTTCCCGGGGTTTCCTTGGAGCAGGCAGATCCCCCCCCCCTCCAGGCAAGAGGGCTCCGTCAGAAGACCATGGGTATACTTCTTCTCATCTCACGGGTGACAGGTGGCCCCCCCGCTCCATGATGACGTGTGTGTGCTGGGGGAAGGCAGGAGGGGGGAATCACGTGGTTGCTGGTAGGGGAGGGTGCTGTGGGGGCGGCCACAGGCCGCCCCTCCCCCTGGGGGCCAGTGTGTGGAGCACAGGG
>NW_015167799.1:2301-7275 GCF_001447785.1 Gekko japonicus
TGGGCCGGTGCCCCCCCCCGCCCCCATCTGCAGCTTCCCGGGGGCGGGGTTATTATTACGTTATTTTATGTATGTACTCTAATAATAGCCCTCGCTTTAGTGGGACGCCCTACAATACATTCAATAAACTGTGCAGTAGAATTTGGGACAGAGAACTGACCAGAAACCTGAGAAACAGAGTTGAAGGAAAGCATGACTGTTGTCCAAGGCTTTCATGGTCTAGTTCAGTGGTTCTCAACCTTCCTAATGCCTTGACCCTTTAATACAGTTCCTCATGTTGTGGTGACCCCCAACCATAAAATTATTTTCGTTGCTACTTCATACCTGTAGTTTTGCTACTGTTATGAATCATAATGTGAATATCTGATATGCAGGATGTATTTTCATTGTTACAAATTTTCAGATGGTCTTAGGTGACCCCAGTGAAAGGGTTGTTCAACCCCCCAAAGGGGTCGCAACCTACAGGTTGAGAACCACTGGTCTAGTTGCTGTAGATCTTCCAGGTTATGTGGCCCTCGCCTTGGCATTGTTGAACCTGACATTTCGCCAGCAGCTGTGACTGGCATCCTCAGAGGTATAACACAGAAAGATGGAGTACTCTCTGTGTCAAGGTGAGAAGAAAAATGGTAGGCAGGTAATTTATATCTACTCCAGAAGGTGGGGTAGGGCTGAGTCATTATCTTATAGGAGTTCTCCAGACTATGAACATGCTAATGGAGGAGCTTTCCTGAGGAGGTTCTTTTGTATATGGATTGTTTCCTGAGGAGGTTTCCTGAGGAGGTTCCAAGCCACATACAAAAGAACCTCCTACAAGATAATGACTCAGCCCTAACCCACCTTCTGGAGTAGACATAAATTATCTGCCTACCATTTCCTTCTCACCTTGACACAGAGAATACTCCATCTTTCTGTGTTATACCTCTGAGGATGCCAGTCACAGCTGCTGGAGAAACGTCAGGTTCTACAATGCCAAGACCACGGCCACACAACCCGGGAAATCTACAGCAATTAAAGAAAGCAAAACTGTTAACATGACCCACGAAGCCCTCCAAAATGGCACAGTAGGATCCTACTTACAGCAAACTAAACACAGTAATTTAGACCCCATGCCCTACTGATGTATCCAAGTAACTTTGTGAAGCCTTTTCTCAAGTGCTACCCTATTGCTTGCTTAGAAAAGTCCTCTTGAATAATTCAGTTTTGCTGTGGAAAGGCAGGCGAGTGGGTGCCTTCCTGACCCCCCTCAGGCAGACTATTCCTCGGGGCCATAACTCAGAAGGCCCCTGTCCAGGCCAGCCAGTGGAGGGACTATAGAAGGGCAGTAATTTGCCTGCTCCATCAAGCTCCTAATAATGGCAAGTGCCCTGCCGTTCTGCACCAGCTGGAGTGTCTGAATTGGTATTTTGTAATGTACAGGTAGGTCATTGATCTAGCCAGTTCAGTTTCAACTTGTTCACTCTTAGCCATTGAACCACAGCAGCCAGGAAGCAACTGAGGACCTCTGCCCCATCCCCGCCTCCTCCAGTTCCTGTTTGTCCCCCAGCAGCCCCTGTGTGCCCTGACCGGGAGAGGCCCCTCTGCCCCTTCCCTTCTGCTGGCTGCTTCCTGGGCAGAGCTCTTGCCCAGCCTTCCTGGCCTACGGAGGATCTATCTGCAGTGCTTAAGCTCTTACCAGTCGCTTTGTGCCCTGGGCTTCAGCTTACCTGCACCCACTAAACAAACTGCTGCCCAGCTACCAGAGGCCAAGCTCATGGCGTCCACAGCAGATTTTTAAAGAGATGTTTTTCTTTCCTGAAGGACCAAACAACCATAACCTAAGAAGCTTGACAGGTAGTATAACCCAGTGACATTAATCCTGATCCGCAAACTACAACATGGTCATTCCTTCTGACCTGATATAACTCAGTTCTCTTTTGGTTTCTTTCTACCTTTTTGATCTTTCCCTCTTCCTAGGCAAGTGACTAAGGGTGTCTTTCTACAGTCAGAGGCAACCCAAGAGATGGAAGAGAAGGACCCAGAAGGCCCTGGAACTGGGAAGACATCAAGAAAACCTCCTCATCCCATCCCAGCTGAGAGTGCTGCTGAATTTTGGGAAAGAGCTGTGCCAGAGATCTTGGCTCAGGACACTATGAGCACAGGTACAGGCAGCCAAAGTTTCCGGCAGTTCTGTTACCAGGAGGCCGATGGGCCCCGAGAGGTTTGCAGCTGGCTCCATAGACTTTGCAACTACTGGCTGAAGCCGGAGAGGCACACCAAGAAGCAGATCCTGGACCTGGTGATCCTGGAGCAGTTCCTGGCCGTCCTGCCCCAGGACATGCAGTGCTGGGTCAGAGGATGTGGGCCCGAGACCAGTTCCCAGGCGGTGGCCCTGGCCGAAGGTTTCCTCCTGAGTCAGGCAGAGGAGAAGAGGCAGGCAGAGCAGGTGAGGGGTGTTCATTCACTCAGTTCAAGCAGTGACCTTATCCTAAGGGTTCCTGTCAGATATTTCTGTGTGCGTGCATGTTGACTGCCGTCACGGGGTGTCTGTTGTGGGGAGACTGTAAGCTGCTCTCAGACTGCGAGGAAAGGGCAGGATATTGTCAGGCTCGGGCTGGCTAACCATATGTACCTGTTGTTCAGTGCTTTGATGGGTTAATGTCTCTTGCATTGTTCTTTCCTGTTGTTCTACCTTTTCGCCCTCCTGTCCCCCTCTCCCTCTGCTTGGGCGTCATTTCGGCATTGATGCTGTTATCTCCCACCCTAGCCTGACAATCCATTCCTGGGGGGGGGGAGTGCGTGTAGGAGTACAGTTGCTTGCTTGCGGAACTTTACAAAGAAGCCCTCAAGACACTCTCACACGGGAAGCTGTCCTTGGGAGAAAACGACTTTGATTAGCTAGCGATGGACCCCATAACTCTCACGGTCCGAGTAGGCTTGCTGTCGTGTACAAATGGAATGTGTGGTTTTTACCTATATGCCCTTTTCCCGCCTGTCACCCTCAGTTCTGACAAAAGCGTTCAATCCCTGCACATCTCATATCTTCAGATAAAACAAACCAGAAGGTGTCTGAAAAGAATGATTTGACTGGGAACCTGACAGATATGAATCCAATTCTCCCCCCCACACACACACATATAGTAATGGGAACCACTGTGGCATGAATTAACTCAATCTTGGTCACCAGTGACACATCCTCACACTGGAAAATCTTTTCTAGCTCCTTCTGGGCTGCCCTTCCCAGCCTCAGTCTCCTGATTTCTTGCTTCTTGTCTCCCGTTTGGTTGACGATGGAGCCAAGGAACGAGAAATCTTGTGCAGTTTCAAGTTCTTCATCATTAACCCTACATTTCTGAAATTCCAGACTTTTGCCTACTTGATGTTCAGCTGGAATCCCGCTTTGGCGCTTCCTGCTTTAACCTACATGAGTAGTTGTTTCAAGACTTCACTATTTTCTGCCAGTAATGTGGTGTCAACTGCATATCTCAAATAGTTACTGTTCCTTCTGCTATTTTTCACTCCTCCTTCATCTAAATAGAATCCACCTTTCCTTATGATATGTTCTTTATACAGATTGAAGAGAAAGGGAGATAAAATACATCGTGGTCTGATACCTTTTCCAGTTTGGAAACCATTCTGTTTGTCCATCTTCTGTCCTAACACTGGCCTCTTGTTCAGAGTACAGGTTGCGCATCAGTGCAAACAGTTGTTGTGGCAGACTCGCTTCTTTTAAAATCAGCCACACCTTCTCATGGTTCACAGTGCAGTTTTCCCTTTACTTTCTAAAAACGTTGCTGCTTCTTCAAAAGATTCTTCTGGAAAGGAATCTGTCATCCTTTCATCTCCTTAGTATAATTCCTCAGTGTACTGTTCCCATCTTTTCTTAGATATTTCTACCCCTAGATATTCCACTAGATATTTCCATTCCTTCTCTTACCTGCCTCCGCCGTTGTTGTTGTTTCAGATGTGGGGACGACCTGTGAAGATGGAAGCGAAGCACTCAGAGACAGGATGCGCTCCGTCAGAGGAAGGTCAGAGGGCGCAGTGTGCCCAGGAGGATGCCCGGGATGCCCTGTCAAGCGGTAAGGGAGCCTCCGGCCTAGATGAGATCGGGGCACCTAGTCAAGTTGTTGGGCAGAAGGTTCAGGACAGGAGAAAAGGGGAATACTTTTGCAGAGCACATAGAATGGGTTTCTGGGACACAGAGTGCCATAGGATGTCGTGATGGCCACTTTACTTTAAAAGGGAGGTAAGATTCATGGAGGGCAATTCCATTCTTATTTACATTAATTAAAATGTGGATCTCTCCCTTCCATTAGAAGGTCTCAAGGTGGCTCAGAAAACGGAAAGGAAGGGAAGTCTGGGTGCAGCTGTTAGCCAAGGTGAATAAGTGGAATGTCCACATTCCCCAGACATGGATGGCAGAGGCTCGCCCAGTCTCCTTAGATCTCAGACTCTAAGCAGAGTCAGCCCTGGTTGGTTCTCGCATGGGAGACCACCAAAGAAGTCCAGGGTAGCTATGCAGAGGCAGGCAATGGCAGACCACCTCCAAAGGTCTCTTGCCTTGAATAACTTGTGGCTTCACCGTAAGTCAACTGTGACTTCACAGCACTTTGAAACCCGCCCACCCCTTGCCATATTCTGGGTCAGCAGACCTCTGAAACCGCATTGTTAGGGGACAATAGTGTGGGTTCTGTGCCCCTGCTTAAAGGCTTCCCAGGGACATCTGGCAGGCCACAGTGAGAGAGAGGATGCTGGACTCGTAGGGTTGCCAAATCTTCTTCCCCCCGCGGCGGGGGAGCGTTGCCGCGATCCGGGAGTTGCGGGGACGTGTGCGCGCGTACAAAGCGCGCGCGCGCCGGCAGCACATCAGGCGATGTGCTGACGTTGGGGGCGTGGCTGAGCTCAGCCACGCCCCCAACGTCGGCAACATGGCTGCGTCACCTCTGGTGATGCAGCTTGGGGGGCGGGGGTCCCCCCGGGCCGGACTTCCCCTGC
>NW_015167799.1:7904-9491 GCF_001447785.1 Gekko japonicus
TCCTCGGGTGAAGAGGCAGGCCGGGCCCCTGGCGCTGGTGGCTCTAGTGCCTTTTAGATCGGCGGTCCCAGCACCCCTCCCTCCCTCCCTCCCTCCGCTCCGAGCCTGCTTTGGATGTGAGGAGGGGGAAAGCCTTCAGAGCAGCCCCCAGCCCCCTCCTCCTCCCACTCCGTCTTCCTCCTCCGCCACTCCAGGTAGAGATAGTTTCTATTTTTTTTTACATGTTTATTTTTCAAATTTTCAATCTAGTTACAAACATTTCAATACTTTAGATTACGCACATTTTTAGAGTCATTAAGCCAAGTTACATGTCTTATATCAAATAATAACTATTTTATCTTTTTCCTTGTTATATTGTTACATGTTTTATCCAGTTATAAACCCTTAACCATCTTTTATTCTGTATATTTTGGTCTTTATCTTGAAGTATTAAACTCAAATTATCTATTTGAGCTAACTCTAGGAGCTTTGCTATTAAGTCCTCTTTTGAGGGTGTTTTATCCATTTTCCAATATTCGGCCACTAATATTCTCGCCGCTGTTATGATGTATATTAATTATTTTATTTTATTTTATTTATACCCCGCCCTCCCCGCGTGCGGGCTCAGGGCGGCTTACAACAATATGGCACTCAGTGCAATAAAACACAATAAAACAATTTAAAACAATTAGTACATGGGCCATGCCCAAGGATCCCGCGTGACTAAAACCCTCTCTCCATATTGCACATGCCCTTTCATTCCGAGGGAGGTTGCTGTGGCCCCCTGATGTTAATCTGCCACCCAGCCTCCAGCGGTCCTGCTGCACGGTCCCCATTGGTGGTAGTGGTGACGGCGGCGGCTCCTATTCGAAAGCCTGGCGGAAGAGCTCCGTCTTGCAGGCCCTGCGGAACTGCAACAGGTCCCGCAGGGCCCTGATCTCCTCCGGGAGCTCATTCCACCAGATAGGAGCCGCCACCAAGAAGGACCTGGCCCTTGTGGCAGCAAGCCTGGCCTCTTTCAGACCCAGGGTCGCAAGACGATGTTGCGACCCCGACCGAAATGCTCTTTGGGACCTATGTGGGGCAAGGCGGTCCCTCAGGTATGCCGGACCCTGGCCATGTAGGGCTTTAAAGGTAAGCACCAGCACTTTGAAGCGAATCCGGTATGCTATAGGCAGCCAGTGCAGCGCTTTGAGCACAGGCTGGATGTGATCCCATTTAGAGACACCAGCAACCAGCCTGGCCGCCGCATTCTGCACTAGCTGCAGCCTCCCAATCAGTGACAAAGGCAGCCCCATGTAGAGAGCGTTGCAGTAGTCTAGCCTTGAGGTGACCGTCGCATGGATCACTGTGGCCAGGTCTTCGCGGCTGAGAAAGGGGACCAACTGCCGCACCAGCCGAATATGGTAAAAGGCCACTTTGGCAGTTGCTGCTACCTGGGCCTCCATCGATAAGGTGGAGTCCAGGAGCACTCCCAAGCTCCTAACCTCCGAAGCTGGCACCAACGGCGCCCCATCGAAGGCCGGGAGCGGGAGACCCAGTCCCACCCTGTTCCGACCCAGGCCTGGCGGAAGAGCTCTCAACTGGCTCAGCCTGAGCCATCCAGAT
>NW_015167800.1:0-4903 GCF_001447785.1 Gekko japonicus
GCATTGTCATACCCTGTACAACCACAATCATAATTGTTCACGGTTTTGTAGAATGTGTTCCACCACGGAATGTAAAGAAATCCTGGGTACCCTCCAGAAATGCCCCAACTGCTGTCTGTATTGTAGCAGTGATTTTTGCTTTAAACGCCACTGGGAGCTGGCATCCCAGAACCAAATTGAATGCCCCTCCAGAGTATGGTGCAAAAAAAATGCAGGTCTTACGTAGGTATGACCCACCAATATGACGTGTGCCGCAGCAGGGTCTGCAAACAGTGCGGCAGGAGGCAGAAAGAAAATGAAGATTTCCATGACCTGTGTTATCTAGAGCCTCTGAAAGAGCCGCACGTTTCGGCAAAGTACGTATTTTATGATTTTGAATGCCGTCAAGACCATGCAGACGGTATCCACGAGCCGAATTACATTTTTGCTAAAGCTTTTGGCGCAGACACCAAATGGAAGGTGAGTGGGCAAAGTTGGGAATTTCATGGTGACACGTGTCTGTATGACTTTGTAAAGACGATCACTTCCGGAAAGGTGTTTAAAAACACGACTTTTATAGCTCATAACGTGAGGGCCTATGATGGATATTTTATCGTTAGGCAGCTGATCAAAGAGAGACTGGACCCCGAACTGATTGCTATGGGTGGAAAGCTCATGTGCATCACGATTAAAAGTCTGGACATTAAGGAAGCGTCTGGCTACCCAGAGGCCGACAAAGAGAAATACATCGCTGATTTTTATAAAAAGGAGGGAGTCCTTTTGCGCCCAGACCACATCAGCCACAACCCCGCAAAGCGCCAGATCGCTAAACTGTTTATCAGTTCTCTGTGGGGTAAATTTTCGCAGAGAACAAACCTGCCGACGACGGAAATTACCACAGATCCGGACCGTTACTTTGAACTGCCTTTTTCTGACTCTTACGAAGTCAGCGCGTGCAGTTTTATCAGCGAGGATGCGGCGTGCGTTTCTTGGAAACACACAGGGGGGTCGTGTAACATCTCCGGGTAACACAAATGTATACAACGCCGCTTTTACCACAGCTTACGCACGGTTGGAGCTCTAGGGTTTGCTGGACCGGCTGGGGCAGAGGTGTTTATACAACGATACCGATTCTGTCATATTTGTCAGCCGACCCGGTGATTGGAACCCTCCTCTAGGCGACTATTGGGGAGCTGACAAGCGAGGTCCCCGCCGGGCAGCACATCACAGAGTTTGTTTCAGCAGAACCCAAGACTTATGGCTACAGGTTGTTGGGAGGAGAGGTGTGTCTCAAAGTAAAGGGCATTACGTTGAATACGGCTAATAGGGAAAAGATCCACTTTGACAATCTGAAAGAATTAGTGTTCACCTACTGTTCCGGGGCTGAAGCAGGTGAGATCGCCGTGAGTCACCCGGGAATCGTTAGAGACAAAGAGAACTTTGTCATCAAAACAAAACTTCTTGGAGCATCGCAGATGTGAGCAGATGCTTCAAAAAACGCTCCAGTCTCACCCTGCCAAAATCCAACTATTTTGGCAAAACAACGACCTCCCTGTTCCTTAAAAGATATGGGCAAATCGTCTAAAAACAAAAAAGCCAATAATCCTCTTCAGAACTTTACTGTTTCATCTTACTTTACACTGGATTCGGTTCTACGGGGCTCTGACAACGACTCCTCTGGCGAAGACAACATGGCGCCGGGCAGCACGACGCAGAGCCCAAGAGACATAGAAGATGACGAACAGACTCTAATAACAAAAAGTGACTTTAACGAGCTAAAAGCGGATTTATTGCAAGCACTTTCGACCAGTGTAGCAGATCTTTTGCAACCGTTACAAACCCAAATAACAGACATCAAGAAGGAACTGGCTGAGACCTCCAGACAAATGGAAGAAAATACTGAACTTACCTTAGGCATACAGGAGGACTTAAAAACAATGAAAGAGCTAGAAAAACAACATACAGCAAGACTGACTGCCTTGGAAAACAGATGGCGTTTACTTAATTTGAAATGTTGCGGCTTAGACGAAGGTCTGGATCAAGGTAATGGACTTCTTCAAACGTTGGCGGAATGGCTTGCAAAGGTCTTAAAAATGGAGGATGACAAGCTACCTATTTTACTGAAAGCATACCGCCTAGGTCCTCTGGCTCTGGTCAAAAGAAATCACCCGAGGGATGTCATGGTGCAATTCCTATATCCCAGGACCAGAGAAAAAATTCTTAAAGAAGCAAGAGTAAATGGTTCTTTGGACTTTAATGGCTCTAAGATTCTTGTATTGCTGGACTTATCTACTGAGACCCTAGATAAAAGAAGATCTTTGAAACTCATTGCAGCAAAGTTTTTTGATGCTCATATTAAATTTCAGTGGAGCGCCTCATCAGATATTCAGGTCTATAGAAATGGATCGTTACTGCAAGTGACTGACGTGGCGTCAGGAATTTCATTGCTGCAATCACTAAAAATTCAGCTCACAGAAGAAGAGGAACAAAAAATTATGAACACTTAAGATATGGTTGATTCTATATAATCACCTTTTCATTATATCTTAAACCTCGAAGGAACAGTGAGTAGAGTAATATTGGATTCATGGCGCAACTTTTTAACTGCGTCATAGGTCTAAAATAGGGATAAAGTGCTTAAAACATGTATGTCTTAAATACAGTATTATGTTTTACATCGGGGTTTTTTTTTGCAAATACTAAGCTCTTACTTTATATATGAAGTAATATATAAAGGAACGTATTTTATTTGTATATGTGAATAATTTTATATATGATGTAATACTTATAGGCCTTACTTTAGTTATTATTTTTAAAAAATATAATATATGAAGCAATATATGAAGACTTTTAGTTATTGAAAGGAGATTATGTTATAGTTCATTTTTGGAATAATTGGATATATGAATCAAAATATAAAGGCCTTATATTATTTACTATTTAGACAATTATAATTTATGTAATAAGTTATGACGGTATTATTTTATTGTGCTAAAGTATTGGTATAGTTAAATTATAAAATATAGTTATCTTTGTCTTTTCCTTTGGAAACCTTATATTAATATTTATGTTAAATTGATCAGATGGAAAAAGTTTCCAACTGCGTTATAAGTTAGGAAAGGGGAAAGGAGGTTTTAAGGCATATGTCTTTAATCCAGTACTGAGTTATTTTTTTTATTTATTTAAATATATTAATTTTGTATATGAAGTAATATACATAGGTTTTTACTTTATTTCACTATTTTGGATAAATTTATACATGATGTAATATGTATAGGCCTTACTTTACTTCTTATTTAGGATATCATATTATTTAAAGTAAAACACAATGCATTATTAATAATAAATTTTGTTATAGTTTATTTTTTGAATAATTATATATATGAAGTAATATATACAGTCCTGTTTTTATTTTTTATTTAGGTAATCTGATATAATTACTATATCAACAATGGTAATTTAATAAATATACCTAGTTAAGCAGATAATAAAGTTTTTATTATCTGAGTAAAATAATTGAGGTTGGAAAATTGATGGCAACATTATAAGATCTTCCAGAATGAATATCTGGTCTGGATAAAAAATTATGTATTATTGAAATGAGGGAGGTAATGGAAACATACTATAAAATACATTTGCCAATTGTATGAATAATATAAAGACAATTTATTGGTGGGGGAACGGGTAGTGGGAAGTGAAGTATAAACTATCAAGTAGATACTATATATCCCCTAAAGGTTAGGGATTAATCTAGTGGGGTTAGTACTAATGTACTGCCCCTTAAGACTGGATCCAGATTTTCTGGACTCCAGACTTCTAGATTTCTACCTTGTGAATCAAGGGTTGAGAGTTTTTTATATATAAAAAGTAGTTTAGGATTTGGAGGAGAGGGGGTTGTTAATTGGTTGTTGTTATTGTTTTATATTTTTTTAATTATTGTTTGTTAGACAAAGCCATATGCCACAAGAAATCTCTTTTGCCACCTGGAATTCGGGGGGATTGAATAACAAAATAAAAATAAAGCGTGCCTCCAACTTTTGGGCTAAAAAATGTATCCAAATTTGCTGTATACAAAAGACACATTTAAAAATAGAAAATGGCTCAATTTTTAAAAATAAATGGTTTGCCCAGCAATTTCATGCCCCAGGACCTCTAAGTCAAGAGGTACGGCAATCATTCTCTCCAAAGACTTACCTTTTCAATGCCACCAAATTTTAAAAGATCCTAGGGGCCGTTTTATTTTTGTAAAGGGAACACTGGAAAATATTCCACTCACACTTGCATCAATTTATGCTCCTAATGAAAATCAAATTCCATTCTTGAAAACTACTTTGCAAAAAATGTTAGAATTTAAACAGGGTGTTTTTATTTTTGTAAAGGGAACACTGGAAAATATTCCACTCACACTTGCATCAATTTATGCTCCTAATGAAAATCAAATTCCATTCTTGAAAACTACTTTGCAAAAAATGTTAGAATTTAAACAGGGTGTGTCATGCAAAATAGCCCCCATTTCTTTTGTCTGCTTGCAGTTCACTTGACCAAACTTTGTCAAAGAGGATTCTGGGTCTGTGAAGGCCTGGAATGTCCTATCTAATTATGCTGCAGTAAATTTTAAGGTCTCAGAGGCGCCTGCTAGTCTCTTGGTGCCTCTTAGTTTCCTTTAAGACCTGTATGACCCTGATAACGGGAGAATTATGACTTTCACTCCCATGGCAGTACCAGCTGCAAACCCTTAGCAGTGTGGCCTTGGTGGTCATTAATTCATTAGCAGCATTCCAACTGTTTGCACCTGTGATGGGAGGAGGGAGTCGGGTTATCTTCTAGAAATAACTTTCGATTCCCCAGAACTGAACAACAAGTATTATGGGATATCCTTGGTTACCCTGGTTACCAGTAGCTGTGACATCATTTTGGTGGGTTT
>NW_015167800.1:6104-8822 GCF_001447785.1 Gekko japonicus
AACAATGCCCGTTCCTCTCCCACACTCAATCAGCCAGGACTCTGCAAGAACTCTAAGTGCTTCCACACACTGCTAAACACAGTTTTCCCACAAAATATCCTTAGCTGAATTCTCTCAGCTGAAAGCAAGTAAAAGAAACCCACTCACCTCTCTCACAGCTCTCTCTCCTGCTCAGAGCTCAGCTGGTCTCCTCTGCCTCTGCCAAGGTGTTTCCTTAAATAGAGGCCTCCCCCAGCAGAGGTCAGGCAGCAGCTATTCAAATTCAAATTCACCCAGGCACTCAATCACAGGCAAAACAATGCCCCTTCCACTTCCTCTCAATTACAGGCAATCCCAGTCAAACAGTGCCCGTTCCTCTCCCACACTCAATCAGCCAGGACTCTGCAAGAACTCTAAGTGCTTCCACACACTGCTAAACACAGTTTTCCCACAAAATATCCTTAGCTGAATTCTCTCAGCTGAAAGCAAGTAAAAGAAACCCACTCACCTCTCTCACAGCTCTCTCTCCTGCTCCTGCTCACACAACAGCTGGTCTTTTAACAAAAGAAAGTTAAAAACTCTGAGTTCCAAGAGATTTTGGAGTTTAATAACTTATGTGATATCTGGAGACTATGTAATCCGGAAGAGAAACAATGTACATTTTATTCGCATAGACATGATACATACTCTAGAATTGACTATTTATTAACTACAAAAACATTTATGAACCAAATAAAGTCAGCAGATATTGGTACAACTACTATTTCGGATCATGCTTGGGTAAATTGTAATATTCTTCTTGATAATGTTAGACAGAAAGTTCCCAAGTGGACTTTAAATACACTTTTACTGCAAAATGAAGAAACTTGTAATGAAATCAAAACATGTATAAAATAATATTTTCAATATAATGCAACTTGTGAAGCTTCTAAAAATAATATATGGGATGCGTTCAAAGCTGTTTTGAGAGGAAAATTGATTGCTTTATCGGCCTCCCTGAAAAAAAAGCGGAATAGAGTCATAAATGACTTACAAGAAAACGTCAAGAAATTAGAATTGAAACACATGAGATATGGAGGAAATTTTTTTAAAAAAATCAAGCTGGTTTTATGCCAAAGAGAAATATAACAGACAATATACGGAAAACTTTGAATATCATTAATTATTGTAAAGCTCATTCAATAAATTTGGCAATCTTATCGGTCGACGCTGAAAAAGCGTTTGATCGGGTAGAACCAAATTATTTACTAAATCTGTTGCAATATATGAATTTTGGAGAAATATTTCTTAAAGGCATTAAAGTGATATATAATAACCATACAGCACAAATATCAGTGAACAACCTAAATTCAGAACCGATTCAACTTGATAGGGGAACTAGGCAAGGTTGTCCTTTGTCCCCTATCTTATTTGCACTTTCCTTAGAACCAATGGCTTTTGCGGTAAGAAATGATAAAGATATTAGAGATATTGAAATAGGAAAAGAACATTGCAAATTAAGTTTATTTGCAGACGATGCTATTTTTTATTTAAAAGATCCAGTTAAATCTATTAAAGTGTTAATAAAAATTATTGAGACATTTTCATCAATATCAGGGTTTAAAATTAATTATGAAAAACCGGTTATTTATCCCATTCATGTACTACATCAAGACATATTAAGTATAAATACAACATATCAATTTAAATGGGTAGAAAAATCATTCAGACATCTTGGGATAAATATCCCTTTAAAATTAGAGGAGTTAAATAAATATAACTATGAATCACTACAAAAAGAAACAAAGAATACATTACAAAAATGGTTAAAAATTCATTTCAATTTAATTGAAAAAATTGATATGTTTAAATCTATTATTTTGCCTAAATTTTTATTTCTATTTCAAAATCTCCCCACAGTAATACCGAAAGTAGATTTTATGCTGTGGAGAACAATGATTAGTAAATTTCTGTGGGAAAATAAAAAACCCAGGATACAACATACATTATTGTTGACACCAATAACAAAAGGAGGCCTTGCACTTCCTTCTTTGGAAAAATATTATATAGCAGCACAACTTAAAACGATATTTTCTTATAATGACCCCTTTAATGAAAAATCTTGGGTTTTTATTGAAATGCAAGATATTGTTCCAGATCTGATACGTGAATATATTTGGAATTATCCTTCAAGTAAAAAACTAAAACCAGAAGCGAATGTATTTTTAAAAGTAACTCTCCAACTTTGGGACAAATATAGAAATTTATTAATCCAAAAAAACTCACCAATTATGGCTTTTTTGGGTCACGATTGGTTTAAACCAGGAAGAAATGTACAACATTTTAAGGATTTTAGGGAAAACAATATATATAGAATAAAATATTTGATGATACACAATAAAATGGGTACTCAATTTCAATTGGAACAAAAATTTAATTTTAAGTTACATTGGTTCCAATACCAACAACTGAAACATATGTACGAGACTTTAGACAAAGGTACTGATCTGAGTAGAGATTTGAATACCTTAGAAAAAAGATTATGGAAACCAGAAAAAGGGCCTAAAGGTTTAATTTCAGACTTATATCGATTATTGAATACAAAGGAGTGGAACCAGATTTCTAATGTTCAAAAAAAATGGGGAAAAGAATGTATGACTATTTTTGATGCGGCCCACTGGGATGTGATTTGGAATTCATTTGCATTTAATACAAACAATTTGTTAGTTAGATTGCAAAATTTTAAATTATATACTAGAT
>NW_015167801.1:0-2509 GCF_001447785.1 Gekko japonicus
CTTTCCATGACCCTATCAGCAAGGAGGTTGCAGGAGAGACCATAGACTTGGACTTCCAAAATGTTTTGATCAAGGGCGAAACTAGACATGACATTTTTTAAGCAGCAACTGCAGGAAACAAGTTTTTAAAGCATGCAATGGCCCAACCGTGATTGTGACTGGGGCTTAGAAGAAGAAGAAAAGAGGAGATTGGATTTATGCCCCACCCTTCACTACCCAAAGGTGTCGCAGAGTGGCTTACAAACTCCTTTCCCTTCCCCTCCCCACAACAGACACCCTGTGAGGTAGGCGGGGCTCAGAGAGCTCTGAGAGAAACTGCTCTTTTTCAAGAACAGCTCTTATCAGAACTATGGCTTGCCCAAGGTCATCCAGCAGCTGCAAGTGGAGGAGTGGGGAATCAAACCCAGTTCTCCCAGATTAGAGCCCGCACACTTAACCACTACACCAAACTGGCTTAGGGGAAGGCGTGGCTTCTCCCTTCCCCTCCTATGCCATTTCCCCAAGCCAAAATGTCCAACATGAGTGTTATTTGCCCCATTTTGGAGCTGCACATGCAGCATTCTGTACATGCGCTGTTCCAAAATGGTGGAAACAATACTCTCTAGAACATTCAGCTTCCGAAAATGGCACGAGAAGGAGGCCGAAGCCCCTCCTCACACTGCCCCATTGTCTCAATCTGAATAGGCACCTGCAGTGCTTTAAAAATTAGTTTCCTGCAACTGCTGTCTGGCTAGGGGGAAAATGATTCGTATCTGGATAATCTGGAAGCAACTCAGTTAAATATATCACATTTAGTTTGGCCCAAAGTCCCTCACCAAAGACTCCTAAGTAAACTTCACAATCATGAAAAAAGAGGGCACGACTTCTCATTGATTAGAAACTGTTTAAACGACAAGCAGCGGATAAATGGAAACAGGGAAGCAAGCAAGCAACTGTATTCCACAGAAGTCACTATTGAAACTGGTCTAGTGCGATGTAATTTGTTCATAACTGATTCGGAATGGGGCCGGGGTTGAGCACTAAGGTAGCCAAGTCTGAAAAATCACACCGCATTATCCAGGATGGGGAGAACTAAAGCAGCTTATGAGGAGCTCCAAAGGGATCGCTCCAAAATGGAGCGTATGGTTGACAGCGTAGCAAATGAGGTATGGTGGTAGATAAAAAAATCATTGTGCATGCTGAGAACTTTGGCACCGACATAATCAACGGGGGAGCTGTCTTTGCTCGAACTCCCTTAATTACATGAGACAAGCTCCTGATCAGATCAATACTCCCTGGTGAAGTCTGTTTCAAGAATTTGGAAATGTGGAATTCACTGCCAGAGGATGTAGTGATGGCCACAGGAATAAACAGCCTTAAAAGGCTCCTGCACCTCTTTTTCTAAGAAATGACCCCTGTTCATGACTGATTCGGAATGGGGGCGGGGTTGAACACCGAGGTAGCCAAGTCTGAAAAATCACACCACATTATCCAGGATGGGGAGAACTAAAGCAGCTCATGGGGAGCTCCAAAGGGATCTCTCCAAAATGGAGCGTATGGTTGACAGCGTAGCAAATGAGGTATGGTGGTAGAGAAAAAAATCATTGTGCATGCTGAGAACTTTGGCACCGACATAATCAACGGGGGAGCTGTCTTTGCTCGAACTCCCTTAATTACATGAGACAAGCTCCTGATCAGATCAATACTCCCTGGTGAAGTCTGTTTCAAGAATTTGGAAATGTGGAATTCACTGCCAGAGGATGTAGTGATGGCCACAGGAATAAACAGCCTTAAAAGGGGGATTAGATAGATTCATGGAGAAGTCTATCAATGGCTACTGTCCACGGTGGCTGAGGGGAACCTCCACGTTCAAAGGCACTTGTTATGTACTGCTCTGGAGCTTGAGTCTGAGCGAAGGCTCCAAAGGTCTGCAAGGCTATTAGTTGTGTTGCCGGTAACGGCCAATCATATTTGTTGCCTTCTGTCCAATAGCTGTATTGTAAATAGTTACTTTGTATTTAGTTCATGCAAATGAAGGCTCCTAGTTGCCTATTGGTTGTTTTTAAAGGTGGGTGTGGTTTTTACAAATATAAATTGGCTCCTGTTGAGCTTGTGTCTTCAGTTTGGAAGTTCAATAAAGAAGCATGTTATTATTAAAACAGCTGCCTCGTCTCAGTACTTAATAGCACTCAGTCTCTGAATCCCAGGGCCAGGAGGCAACATCAGGGGAAGGCCTCGGCCTCTCTGCCCTGTTGTTGGCCTTGCAGAGGAACTGGTTGGCCACTGTGTGAGACAGGAGGCTGGACTAGACGGACTATTGGTTTGATCTAGCAGGACTCTACTTATGTTCTTACGAGCACAGAACTGTATCACCAAACACCTTTGCACCTGCAAGGAGCTACTCATGCTTCAGGTTATACTGCTCGTGGCTGCTTTTGTCCAGTCCAAGAACCACATTATCTCATTGTCTGGAGAAGAGGGGTCACCTTCCCTGAGCAGAAAGCATCTAGCAGGGGTGGGAAGTGGTGCA
>NW_015167801.1:5792-8405 GCF_001447785.1 Gekko japonicus
CCCCGAAGGGTCTCTGGGCGGTTCACATATTTATTGCAAATGCTACTCCCCTATCTAAGGCCACATAGTACAGGGACGGGGCTGCCTACCGGCACCCAGGTGGCAGGGCTTGCTGTTCTCCGGCTTGGCTTGGCTCGGCCCCCCCCTTCCCAGCGGGCTCTTGACCGAGCTCCTCCCTTCCAGGCGGTCTTCGGATCGGCGCTTCCATTCTAGTGTCGATCTTTCATTTGTTGTGGTGGCTTTCTTTGGGGGGCCCGTCCTTGGAGCGCGGTCCGTGTCAGCTCCGGCTCCGACTCACGTCCGCTTCCGGCTCCAGCCGCGCCTGGAGCCTCCATGTAGCCACGCTTTCCACCTCCGCCTCCGTCATCATGGGGCTCCACCTCTTGATGTTACATCCGCTAGATACCAGGGCTCGCCTTGCCGATCTTGCCACCGCTGCCTCGTTGCTCCACCGCCGATGCTCTCACCACACACCTCACACGGAGGAGGGTGCCCCCTGCCACCTAAGGGCAAGTACCCATTTATCTACTCGCTATTTTTACAGCTTTCAAACCGCTGGGTGGGCAGGAGCTAGGACTAGGGCCGGGAGCTCACCCCGGCCACGGTGGGTCTCGAACAGCCATAGTGCTGTTCATTGCTGTTAAAGCAGGCGTTTTACCGCCTGCACAACCGCTCCCTATTATCACTCCTGGATCTTCCCCAGCAATGGCTACTAGCCATGATGGCTGAGGGGAACATCCACATTCAGAGGCACTAAACTTCTGAATCCAAGAGCCAGGAGGCCAAGTCCAGGGAAGGCCTTGGCCTCCATGCCCTGTTGTTGGCTCTCCAGAGGAACTGGTTGGACTACATAGACAGTTGGTCTGATCCAGCAGAGCTCTTCTGATGTTCTTAAGTTAAGATCCCATTGTGTGACTTTTCTGTTATTCTGAAAAGGATCACGACAGTTGGTCTGATCCGGCAGGGCTCTTCTGATGTTCTTAAGTTAAGATCCCATTTGTGACTTTTCTGTTATTCTGAAAAGGATCATCTACAAAGTGCACACCATATAGAGCCATGTTTGAAAATTAACTACTTGGCCTTTTCTGCGTGTGTGTGTATGTGTGTAAAGAATACATTGCTTAGCAAACTCCAAGTACAGCACCAGCTGCGTTCCTTGCAAATTGAGTCCCTTAGAAAATGACAACAATGAGGCCAAGAAAAAAGGATGAAAAGGAAGCCTGAAGCACACACATTTTGAACGGGCGGAAGATGAAACTTCACAAGGCTCTGATTAGAACGGTTTCCCTCTCACCCACCCAGGCTCCCCCCCCGCCCTTTGTCCCCCCCCCATCTGAATGAAGTTGCTGAAGCAGGAGAGTTCTGTCTTGGAAGTGCTCACGCATCACAACTGGAGGCAGCTTTCTTATTGGAGGGGGGGAATACATGGCATGGCCCCTCAAAGATCCCCTTTAAGATCCCCAAGAGCTTCTTTGATTACACCTGGAGTAGAGACCGGCCTTTTGAAGGGGACTTCAAAAAGTGGGAATCAGAAAATAACTCCTAAAATCTATTTAGCCACTTTGGTGTAGTGGTTAAGTATGTGGACTCTAATCTGGGAGAACCAGGTTTGATTCCCCCACTCCTCCACTTGCACCTGCTGATGTGACCTTAGGTCAGTCACAAGCTCTGGCACAGCTGTCCTTGAAAAAGAGCCGTTTCCCGAGACTCCAAGTGAAGGGCGGGGTATAAATCCAATCGCTTCTTCTTCTTCTTCTTTTGTATCTATGGTCACACGCCCTGACCTGGATGGCCCAGCCTAACCCGATCTCGTCAGAGCATGGAAGCTAAGCAGGGTTGGCCCTGGTTAGCGTTTGTGTGGGAGACCACCAAGGAAGCCCAGGGTCACAACGCAGAGACAGGTAATGGCACACCACCTCTCAATGTCTCTCTCGCCTTGAAGCCCCTGTGGGGTCGCTGTAAATTGGCTGCAACTCCACGGAGCTTCCCATCACCCCCTTCGATGCTCTTCTCCACATATGGTGGGGAGGGGCATTTCCCAGGGGGTGGGGGGGTGCTGAATGGTCATGCCAGGCATCTGGGACGACATATTGCAAAAGTTAATTTGACAAAATCATGCAATCTGTTGCATGTTCCATTGCTCCAGACGCATGCCGTGGTTTCATTAAAGACTGTACAGATGGGCTATATGTTGCTGTGGCCCTTGTGCTATGGCTTGCACAAGCAAAATGGTGATGATGATGATGAAGAAGAAGAAGAGTAGGGTTTTATACCCCACTTTTCTCTACCTTAAGAGGTCTCAAAGAGGCTTAAAACCTCCTTCCCTTTCTCCCCTCCCAACAGGCACCTTGTGAGGTAGGTGGGGCTGAGAGAGTTCTGAGAGAACTGGGACTGGCCCAAGGTCACCCAGGAAGGCTTCCTGTGGAGGAGTGTAGAATCAAACTGGTTCTCCAGATGAGAGTCCACCACCCTTTACCACTACATTGCTCCTTTCCACTCATGTGTTGCCCGATTCAATCCAATAGCTATCAAAACGAGGAACAATCAGGGCCTCTATGCCGTATTGTTGGCCGTCAAGAGGAATTGATTGGCCGCTGTGTGAGACAGGATGCT
>NW_015167802.1:0-3552 GCF_001447785.1 Gekko japonicus
GTTGATGCGATGGGAGTCTGACACCAGGGCAAAGAGGAGCCCCCAAGGCTAAGAGCACTCATCTGGCTCCCTCCCCCCCCCCATTTATTGTTGGTGTCATCTGACAGCATTCTGCTGTACCTGCCTCCTCTGTGCTGAGCCGGGCAGTTGGACGCTGACGCATGTCAGCGGGAGCCAGCTTTGGTTGGGGCCAATGCTCCCTCTAAGCCATGGAGCCCTGTGAGCAAAAATTCTACTCTGTGAGCTACCGGCATTAAAGTTGTGAGTGAGCGATTTGGCTGCTGCACAAATTAGTTTGCTCTGGAGCCCTCCTTCCTGAGCAAAGTCAAAAATCTGTGAGCTGGAGGCTAAAAAACTGTGAGCCAGCTCACACTAACTTAGCTTAGAGGGAACACTGGTAGGGGCCTGTTTGTAAGTGTGTACTTAGTTAAATTAGCACCCCCACCGGTGCCCCCCAAAACTTCCGACTACAGGCCTGTCCCTAGTGCCTGTTTATAAATCTACACCACCCACCATTTCAGAGGGCAGACTGTGAAATATAGACACATTCATATAGTACAGGCAAGTACTTCAAGGTGGTTCAGTCATGCATGTGCACCATTTCATTGCTCATCCCATGAAAACTCTTGGTGGTGTAGTGTACCTCCCCCCTCCCCCCTTGCAACCCACATGCAGTTGTGAGTTCCCTGCTGGGGATTCAGTTTGCATGAATTCAGATGTGGAGGCTTCAACCTTCCCTCTCATGCCATTTTCATGCACTGAAATGAAAGATTTCACATGCGGGGCAAGTCTGGCAAGCTGGCCGGTTGACCTTGTTCCTGACATTCTCTTAGTAGCCTACCTCAGAGGGTTGTTGTGATGAGGAATAAAGGGATGATGGGGAATACATGAACAGTGCCTTCAGCTCCTTAGAAGAAGGGTGGGATAAAAATGTATCCAGAAAAGCGATACACCAAATGGGTCTGGGGTTGTTAACAATGTTTCCTCTAAGCTATGGAGTCCTGTGAGCAAAAACTCTACTTTGTGAACTCCTGGCATTAAAGTTGTGAGCAGGTGATTTGGCTACTGCATAAATTAGTTTGCTCTGGAGCCATCTTTCCTGAGCGGAGACAGAAATGTGTGAGCCGGAGGCTAAAAAACTGTGAGCTAGCTCACACTAACTCAGCTTAGAGGGAACACTGGTTGTTATATCCCAGTTATTGTGTCTCCCTGATTCCCCCACTACTCCCTTGGTTGCCTGCCTAGAGCTGATCAGAGCTCTCCCCTGGATATATCACAGACGGTGCCACAGATCATTTGCATTAACTGCCCCCTGTTTGCATGAAGCTGGTATCAGCATGCAAAAATACTCACACACAGAATATGCTGCATTTGTTATGACACTTTATATTGATCATGGTTCAGTGAGGATTTATCTTGCACATCAGATTGTCAGTAGCTTCAGCCTCATCTTCTGCTCCCCCCACCTTTGTCCCCCTCACTGCCCCCCTCCCACAGAGAAGGTAACCCAGGAGTCCTGCGGGCCAGGCTTTTTATGTTCAATTCCCTTGCCCCCCAACTTCCTTTTCCTTGTCCAGGAATGGTGGACTCCAAAAAGTGGAGAATTTGGATTCCCCTGTTTACACATTCAGGTCTCCATCGGTGCAGTACCTATCAGTGAAGATGATTTTCACTTTATCGGGGGACGATTGTGCATCTGGAAGTGGAACGAAACATACGTTTGGTGTTGCACATCCTTGGAGATATATATCAAATTCCTCTTCCAAAAAATCTGCGAAAGGAAAAAAAAAAAGAACATCACGGTCGGTCTTTTTCTCCGGAGCCCTGAGGGTAGCATTGATCAGAATGGGAAGTGTGACTCTAGCAAGCCCCGAAGATTGAGAATTTTCTCCTGCTCAGTAGTTTAGCCTTACACTTTTAGTCCCCCCAGTGCTTTTCTTTCCTTTTGAGCCGTTTGTATGAGTTTGGCAAAGGCCATTGGAGAGGTATGCTGCCACAGCAGAAGGCAGTGGTCAGTCAGAACTGAAGAAAACGGGGAATTTCACATTACCCAGTTTCACCCGGTTTCAAGCTGGTAATGATCCGTCATGGAGAAAACCGGTATAGGGCTGCCATTTCACACATGGCTTTCCCCTTCCGGTAAAGAGCTGAAGCGGTTTGCCATTTCAGACTGCACCACTTCCCCCCCGCTGTCTTTCGCCCATGCGGGCAATCGCCGGCTTTTTTAACGTTCACTTTAGAGCGCTATAGCAGTATAACAAAACACTCCATGCATTCCAATGGGATTGATATGATGCCATTCCGTTATAGCGCTATAAAGCAAATGCTTTAAAAAAAAAAAAAAAAAAGCCGGAAATCGCCCGCGCAGGCAAAAAACGGCAGGAAAAAGCACATCGAAACCGGGAGAGGAAACTGAGGAGTACTTGGAAGCGGTAGACAGGTAAAACGCCTCAGCACCGTTTCCTCAACGGGACAGAAGCGATTGTGTATGAAATGACAAATATATTCCGGAAGGGAACCGGTTCTCAAACGGCTCTGTCTGAAATGACAGACCAGAAACCGTTTGGGAAGCATTCCTCTTCTGGAATATATTGCCTGTCTGAAATTCCTGAACATTTCTTTCCAAACAGACAGGCAGGGGAGCAGTCTAGGGTTGCGTGCCTTCAGGAATTACAACAGATATCCAGAGACGACTCAGAACAGTTCCACCGAACAAGATGCCAGCTTTCACATTTGGGCTCTTCCAAGGTACCTCCCCTTCCCAAACTCCATGTCGGGGAAATGCAACTGTAGCACTTGTCAGTATAAACTAACCCTATATAAAGTGTTACCTGCACCTGTTCCCACCCCCTTTTGGTTCGTAATGGTCTGGTGAGTGCCCCTTACCAGGCATGGTAGAATGTTAGAAAAACATAAAGTTAGCTGGAATGCAACACAAGGTTATTAGTTTATTAGCCAAAGCCAAGCAAGTAATACAAAACAGAATACTTACTTCCTTAAAAAAAGACAGTCAGTGGTTAAATATACAGAATAAAGATTTCCCCATGCACACAAGCCTCTGGACTGGCCCAGAGAGATCACAAAAGACCTTTCCTGGATCTCTGATTGTCAGTGCCGAAATGAAGCCTCCTGCCTTCTTTTATACCATATTGGTCACATACATTTCGATAGGGCTATAGAAATTATAAATGCATCAATTAATCTAACTGCCCTGGTAATGTAAGCCATTATGGCCTAGGAAATGTTCCCACATTCCAGAGGCAATGGGGTTACCCTGATACTTTTAGCAAAACAATGCAAGATAGCACCTAAATCTCTAAATGACAAAAAAACACGAATGTTACAATTTCAGGATGTTCTTTGTTTCCTTGAATCAAGGCAGCCAGTCAGGCACTGTCTGCTGGCTGGAGGTGCGATGTGAGTTTCTGCATACAGGCAAGCCTTTAGTATTGCAAATATTCTGGCTTCCTTGACTTAATGGCAGGTGCATACCAATCTTTTATTTCTAAATGTTTCTAAATTCTTTAGATTCATGAACAATGTAAGTGAATG
>NW_015167802.1:4014-7844 GCF_001447785.1 Gekko japonicus
GATAGGAAATTCCTATGGATTTTCTAAATAAAAAAGGGTTGGATTCAGGCCCGCAGCCAGGATTTTGTGGCTTGTGGGGCAATTTTTTTTCTCAGTGCAGAAAGAAAAGACATTTAGCCAATAGAAAGGTGTTAGCAGATCTCTAAATTGCAAGCTGTCAACCACTTTATTGCAGGCTGTGGAAGGTCGGTAGTTCAGCAGTTTGAGACCCGGGTGCCACATGATGGAGTGAGCTCCTGTCTCTAGTTCCAGCTCCTGCCTACCTAGCAGTTCGAAAGCAAAAAATTGCAAGTAGATAAATAGGTACCACTTCAGTGGGAAGGTAACAGCATTCCGTGCACCTTGATGTTTAGTCATGCTGGCCACATGACCATGGAAACGTCTTCGGACAGTGCTGGCTCTTCGTCTTTGAAACGGAGATGAGCACCGCAACCTTAGGGTCAGATTCGACTGGCTTCTGAGCAAGGGAACCTTTACCTTTACCTTTTAACCACTTTATATGACAATTCCCAGCTGCTGCAAGTTAATCACTTCTGCCAGCCTAAGCAACAATTCTGATAACAAGCCGGCAGGTGGGGGTGATGAATCCTATAGTCACAAAAGCTAACACTTGGGCAGAAAAACTTTATTAAAGGAGACCAGTTTCTTGACACAGAGTTAGAAGGGATCCCAGAGGTCACCTACTCCAACCCCCCTTGCTCAGTGTTGGAATTTGTCAGCTACAGAACCCCACTATGCTTAGAGGAGCGCACACCTTTTTAAAATGTTTTAAAATGATTGGGAAAAAATATTTAGAGGGGGAAATTCTTGTGGGGCATTGTCTTTAAGAAAGGGGGCAGAGCCCCCCAAAATCCCCACAATAGCAACAAGCCTGGCTGGATTCAGAGTAAATTGGTAATGTCTGCTGATTCCCCTTAACTGCTGCAGCCTCACCTAATGTCATTGCTCAGAGTTCTGAATTTCTAAGAAGAAGCATTTTGGAGAGAGAAGGATGGGATACAAGGGGGATGAGGAGCCCGCTGCTCTGCCTGCCCGCCTTCTCCGCGATTCAAAGCTCCAGGTTCCCGGGAGGGGAGAGGAGGTCTGGGAGAAAAAGGGGAGTGAGGGGAACAGGAGTGAATGGTAAGTGAGGGTGCAGGTGGGAGAGTTTGGGGCAGGGCAGATTTGGGGAATAAGGTGGAAGGGGGATGCTGTGGTTTCTCACCCACATTCTGTGGGTCTCCTTCTCTGAATCCCTGCTGAGTAACTTGGAGGAAATCCACAAAGCCTCCAAACGCTGCTGAGATTTCACCCCACGACAGTCACCCGCTCCTTCCTTACCACGGGCACCCCTCCCTTGGTGTGATCATTGTTGACTTTCATGAAAATTGGGACGATGCTATATTGCAGCTTGCTCGTTATAAAGGTAAAGGTTCCTCGAAAGCCAGTCCAGTCCGACTCTAGGGTTGCGGTGCTCATCTCCGTTTCAAAGCCGAAGGGCCAGCGCTGTCTGAAGACGTTTCCATGGTCATGTGGCCGGCATGACTAAACACCAAGGCACACGGAACGCTGTTCCCTTCCCAACAAAGTGGTACCTATTTATCTACTTGCAATTTCTTGCTTTCGAACTGCTAGGTTGGCAGGAGCTGGAACTAGAGATGGGAGCTCACCCCGTCATGCGGCACACTCGAGTCTCGAACTGCTGAACTACCGACCTTCCACAGCCTGCAGTTCAGCATCTTAACCACTTGAGCCACCGCAGCTTAAGAAAAAAATCGACAGCACAGAAAAGGGAAAGCGGTCCCCTGAGTGTGAGTGAAAGCAGACTCCAAAGACCTGCACTGGCTTTCATCATCCAGGGGTCTGACAGAGTATAAAGGAGCTGCCTGTGGTCACATGAAACTCGTCTCCACTTTCTTGTCTCAATCCCTGGATACCCTTTGCCGAAAGTAGCCCTCCAGGGGGAGCGGAACTCAATGGAATCACATTCATAGACACTGAATATACAACACACACAAAGCTGTTCTTTCTCACACGCAAAAGGACTCACATGCACCGAGCAGCTCTTTGCAACATACAGAGGCAAGTCGGCTCACCTATGGAGATGTGAGCAGCTGCCCCAAAGCATTTGGTCTCCCCACCGGTGCAATTGATCTCCTCCATTTCCTGGCATTCCGTTGAATTAATAGCAAAGCAGGATGGGCATTGCATCTCATTGGGGGTGAGATCCTCAGGCTCAGGCACTGCAACAATGAACCCAATTAGCTCATGGTTCCATCCAGGCGTCATTTCGTAGAAAAAGAGGTGCAGGAGCTCATTATCATAGCTCATTAGCATAACTCATTTGCATATGCCACACCCCCTGACATCACCGGAAGTGTGTCAGAAGGCAACACCCATAGCTCAGGCTCCACTGGACTGTTTTGGATTGCTAGCTATTGGGGGGGGGAACGTGCAGATTTGTCCTCGCAGAGGAGGGAGAGCTGGTACCTGAATAAAACTTGGTCTTAATGGTGCCACTGGACTGTTTTGGACCAGGGGGCTGGGAGGGGAGGCTCTGCAGCTTACTTGGCTGCTTCTTGCTCTGACTGAGGGCTGCTGGGAGCAGGGGGCGGGGCTTGTTGCATGTGCCCGCCTCCTGGGCTCTTTACTGCCGGAGCTCTGCTCCTGTGCGCTCCAGCAGGAAATGACCCCTGGTTCCATCCCACCTTTATTACTGCTTTTAAGTAACTTTTTTTAAGAATGAATTTGAACACAAAAAATAACGGAAGCGACCAAAACAGAGGGTTAGACTGAAGCAGAACAATTGCAATAATCCAGAGCATGGTATTACTAACAGCCATTGATTAGGAGCAGGGCAATCCAGATCGAAATTTCCACTTGCCCGTGAAAGATCAAGTTCAGGGGTCCACAGTGCGGTGCCCATGGGTGCCATGACAGCAGCCAATACCTTCCTTTATGCCCATCAACTGGATTTTTTTTAAGTAGGTGGGGCCTAAGATTGCCAAGTCATTGGCTGTCTCCGGCAGGGGGTGGGAGGGAGTTTTCCAGGTGTGGGAGTGGGTCGACAATGCTGTGTGCAACATCCTTGATGTGATAATGTCACTTCCATGTGATGTCATCGGGTTGTGGACGTCGTGCTGGGTCATGGCTGTTGGGGGCAGGACCAGGGGTCATTTCATAGAAAAAGAGGTGCAGGGGCTCATTAGCATAACTCATTAGCATAACTTTTTTGCATATGCCACACCCCCTGACATCACTGGAAGTGTGTCAGAAGGCAACACCCACCGCTCCGGCTCCACTGGACTGTTTTGGATTGCTAGCTATTGGGGGGGGAACGTGCAGATTTGTCCTCACAGAGGAGGGAGAGCTTGTACCTGAATAAAACTTGGTCTTAAAGGTGCCACTGGACTGTTTTGGACCAGGGGGCCAGGGGGAGGCTCTGCAACTTACCTGGCTGCTTCTTGCTCTGACTGAGGGCTGCTGGGAGCAGGGGGTGGGGCTTGTTGCATGTACCCGTCCCCTGGGCTCCTTACTTCCGGAGCTCCACTCCTGTGCGCTCCCGCAGGAAATGACCCCTGGGCAGGACTTCCCCTCCAGCCAGTTGGCCAGTGGCGAGCAGGAGTCCGTGAAATTGGGGGATCTCCCGCTCCCACATGGGGGCTGGTAACCCTAGTGGGGCCAGACGGGGGCTGTTGCCCAGCAGGGCTTCAAATATGGAAGTGAAGATCTGATTGCCTATGCTCATTAAAATCACATTGCTCCAACTGCGGCTGCTACCATTGTGTTTCTCTTCTTCTCTCCCCCCCTCCCTCTCTTCAGGTATTTTTAAGTCCCTCACTCCTCCTCGG
>NW_015167803.1:0-2869 GCF_001447785.1 Gekko japonicus
CTAGCTTTTGAGCAAGGGAAACCTTTACAGGATGGTGGGAGCCCTCCTCAGACAGGCCATTCTGTAAGGTTGGGGGGCCACAACAGAGAAGGCCATGCACAGGTAGTTCTTGATTTTGCCCATTTGCAAGGTGGCACCCACAGGAGGCCCTACTCAGGTGAGCGAAGCTGTCACGGCAGAGCACAGCGGGGGAGGCCATCCCGCGGGTATGCATGAGGGACCAAGGCTGTGAAGGGCTTTGTATGTGACAGCCAGCCCCTTAAACTGGATATGAATTACTCTGCCTCTAGAGCAGGCAGAATGGCCACACCCCATGCCTTCCCTTGGCTTGCCCGGGTGCCCTGCGGCTGTGGGGAGCCCAGGCAACACCCCCCTTGAAGGGAAGGCAGTTTAAACTGCCTTTTCTTGGCTTGCCCGGGCACCCTGTGGCTGCGGGGAGTCCGGGGAAGCCAGCCCTTGGACAGGTAAGGGAAGGCACAGGGAGGCATTTAAATGCCTCCCCAATCCTTCCAGGGCCCCCCAGCCCACATGCATCGGAGTCACTGGGGGTATGTGTTGCTCTCCAGGCCTTCCCTCTATAGCCAGGCATGCAGAGGTTTTGGCTGCAGTGGGTGTGGCCAACTCTGAAGCCAGCCGGAACTCCGTTCCTGTGCATTCCCGCCCCAGAATAGCCCTGGTTTTAAAGCCCTTTATGGTCAGGGACCTACATACCCAAAAGACCGCCTTTCCCCATATGTTCCCAGAGAGCACTGTGATCAGGGTCACAACATCGATTGGCCCTCCCCAGTTCCAAGGATGCCAGGCTGGCAGAGCCAGGGCTTTCTCGGTGGCGGCTCCTTTCTGGTGGAATGAGCTCCCAGAGGGGATCAGGGCCCTGCAGGACGTTATGCAGTTTCACAGGGCCTGCAAGACGGAGCTCTTCTGCCAGGCCTTTAATTTGGAGCCGCCCCCGATAGGGAACCCCGTCACCTGAAGCCGTAAGAACAGCCTGTGCCAGCTGCACAAAGATTAGATCAATGGGCTGACCGCTAGGAAGGAATACTGAAGGTCGACCGCCATCGTTTAATAATCTATTAGTGTTATTAGTTGCTAGCACTTTTAAATGTGGATATGTTTTATCTGATTTTAGGACGATTTTAAATTTGTGTGTATGTTTTATTCTGTTTGTAAGCCGGCCTGAGCCGCTCTTGGCTGGGAGGGCGGGGTATAGATCTAAATTAAAAAAAATGAAAACAGCACTGCACAAGAGGAGGGAATTCCTTCTGTTAGAATTACCAATGCCTATGCTTTTTGTGTCCCCTTGATATATTCTAGGGTCCCGTTTGGGCTTTAAAAGCTGTGCTTGCTTCTACGTTTTCCTCACTGTCGCTCCTCGACAGTGATAAAAGGGTTGGGGGAAAAAAGGGGGGTGGAACACTTTCCCTATGAGGAAAGGTTAAGGCGCTTAGGGCTCTTTAGCTTGGAGAAACAACGACTGATGGGTGACATGATTGAGGTTTATAAGATTATGCATGGGAAAGAGCAGGTAGAGAAAGAGGTACTTTTCTCCCTTTCTCACAATACAAGAACTTGTAGGCACTCAATGAAATTGCTGAGCAGTCAGGTTAGAATGGATAAAAGGAAGTATTTCTTCATCCAATACACAGGAGGTGGCGGCAGCTACAAGCATGGACGGCTTCAAAAGGGAATTAGATAGGCATATGGAGCAGAGGTCCATCAGTGGCTATTAGCCACAAGGTATAGATAGGGACTCTGGGGCAAGTGATGCTCTGTCATCTTGGTGCTTGGGGGGGGGGTCAACAGGGGGGGGGCTTCTAATGTCCTGGCCCCACTGGTGGACCTCCTGATGGCACTGGTATTTCTGGCCACTGTGGGATACAGAGTGTTGGACTGGATGGGCCTTTGGCCTGATCCAACATTGGCATCTGTTCTTATGTTCTTATGTTCCTCCCACCAGGGGTACACACAATCAGGGCACCGGGACAGGGGAATGCTACTGACACCCCCCCCCAGATGTGAAACCTGCCTCCTTTCCCTTTCAATGCAAAACTCACCTGAATGTTTCTTATGAAGCTGACCGTCACTCGCTCTTCAAACTCGTTCACAGGAGTGTAGAGATTCAGTATTTTTACAATCTGTTAAGGGGGAAAATCAGAGAGAGATTTTACTGCTGCCTTCGGGCAGAAGATATAGGACAATTAAAACAAGGACAAACAGATTAAAAATTATAGTTTTCATTCGAGAGCTATTACTGCCTTAAATGCTGTATGAAATTGGAATTTGGGTGACATTACTGGTTTTAAGTTGCTATGTGAACCTTAAGGGAGTTATGAGATAGTTGTGAATGGTTGTGTGAGTGTATATGAATATTGTTGTAGATCACCGAAATGACTGCATCTTAATTTCGTTGTACTATGTACAATGACAATAAAGTATATTACTATATTACTTACTTACTTATTACTTACTGTAGGGGATACAGAGGGTGGAATGGCTATGGAACATACCGTCCTAGTGGTAATTTAATGACTGGGGAAATTACACAACTTTTAAGACGGATGATGAAGGAACTGAAATTGTTCCAAGATTTGCTGTTTCTTAGCTCCATCATCAACCCAAAGGGAGACGGCAACCAAGAAATCCGAAGGAGACAGAGACTGGGGAGGGCAGCCGTGAAGGAGCTAGGAGAGATTCTTAAGTATCAAGAGGTGCTGCTGGCGACCGAGCTCAAGATCCAACATGGCTTCTCGTATGTCCTTATTGCTGTAGTCGGGAGATCTCCGGGTCCCACCTGGGGGTTGGCAACCCTAGTTTTGAAACAGTGAACTTGTGGGAACGGGTGGAAGAAAGTTTAAAGACATGGGGAACG
>NW_015167803.1:2885-3699 GCF_001447785.1 Gekko japonicus
TCTTAACTTCCTTTCCTCCCCACCCCAGCTGCCTCTCAACTGTAAGCCGCCCTGAGCTAGAAATAAATAAAAAGCTAAACTAGACCACGGGGGGCTTACGAGTGGCCAGGTCAGCCACAGGCAGACGAGAGGCCCAAGGTGGTGCGGCCCCTTACCTGTTGCGTAGTGAGGGATGTGCAGAGGGAACATATCGCCTCCGCATCTTCCGAGGTCTTCTTTTTCAGCTGCAGGAGCTGGGCGGCCTGGATCAGGGGCTCCATGGTCTCCGCCGCCCCGCTCTGATGGAGGTTCTTCCCCCGTAGCCATTCTTCCAGTTGGCTGATGTTAAACCTGGACCCAACACGAGAAAGGCCACGCGTCAGGGGCAATGCTCCCTCTGAGCTGTGGAGTCTTGTGAGCAAAAATTCTGCTTTGTGGAGCTACTGGCATTAAAGTTCTGAGCGAGCCATTCGGCTGCTGCATAGATTGGTTTGCTCTGGAGCCCTCCTTCCGGAACTGAGACAAAAATGTGTGTAAGCTGGAGGCTAAAATACTGTGAGCTGGCTCACACTAACTCAGCTTAGAGGGAACCCTGGTCAGGAAGCATTTTTTCTCCAGGCCAGTTTGACTGGAGATCCCAGAGGGTGTGCTTCCCCCCCCCTTCTGGGCCTGGAACAGGGGGAAGCAGGGGTCATTTCCTGCAGGAGCGCACAGGAGCGGAGCTCCGGCAGTAAAGAGCTCAGGGGGCGGGCACATGCAACAAGCCCCACCCCCCGCTCCCAGCAGCCATCAGTCAGAGCAAGAAGCAGCCAGGTAAGCTGCAGAGCCCCCCCCC
>NW_015167803.1:4518-7848 GCF_001447785.1 Gekko japonicus
TGCTTTGAAAGGAAGAAGAAGAAGAAGAAGAAGAGGAGGAGGAGGAGGAGATTGGATTTATACCCCGCCCTTCACTACCCAAAGCAAACTCCTTTCCCTTCCCCTCCCCACAACAGACACCCTGTGAGGCAGGTGGGGCTGAGAGAGCTCTTGACAGAAACTGCTCTTTTTCAAGAACAGCTCTGACAGAACTATGGCTTGCCCAAGGTCATCCAGCCAGGTGCAAGTGGAGGAGTGGGGAATCAAACCCGGTTCTCCCAGATTAGAGTCCACGCATAGTTCTGACAGAACTACGGCTTGCCCAAGGTCATCCAGCCAGGTGCGAGTGGAGGAGTGGGGAATCAAACCCAGTTCTCCCAGATTAGAGTCCGCGCACTCAACCACTACACCAAACTGGCAAAACCCTACTGGGTCACTATACGCAGGCTGTGACATGAGGGCAGTTTCCGCCGCCGCCGCCGCACCTGAGTTGCATCCCCGTGCTCCACGAACAGACGTCCCTCCTCAGCAGCAGGTTGTTCAAGGCCACGGCGTTGATCATGTAGAAGAGCTGCTTGAAGACCTGCTGGATGATCTCCGGGTCGAGGCCCTGGTCACACATGACGCCGTGGAACGCGTTCAGCTGGCGGACGATGGCTTCCAGGCTGTACGTATTCTCCTCCGTGCTGGAGGACCGCTTTCGGTAGCCCATCGGCTTCACTCCCGACAAGCCTTGGATGCTCTCGCTTTCCAACACCGCGGTCACTGGGGAAGGAAGGAAAACCGTCCTCAAAAGGTGGGCGGGGAACGCCAGGGAAAGCTGCAAGGACAGCATTTTGAAGGCAGCCAGCTGCGAGCCTCTGCTCCCAAACCACTAAGGTTTACATCTTTAAATTGCATGTAATCTGCATTCCAGTCCCATGAGCGGATTGTAAAGGGTTGTAATTTCAGTGGCAAATAAACACAACTGTTTTAGTGGACTGTAAAGAGCAACCAAGAGCCAGGAACCCTTGCACTAAGACAAACCCTCAGTTTAAATTTTCCTGCCATTGGCACATAAAGGATAATTTTACTCAGTGCTCCTACCCTGACCTGTATGACCCGGGCTAGCCTGCTAATGTCAGATCTCAGAAGCTGAGTGCTTGGATGGGAGACCATCACAGAAGTCCAGGGTTGCCACCTAGAGGCAAGCTATGGCAAACCACCTTGGTTTGTCTCTTGTAGGGACGGCCACGAACAGGCTGACGAACTACAGTTCATCACGAATTTTCGGCCGGTTTGTGGATCATGAAGCAATGTTTGCGAACTGAAGAGCTGCTACAAACTTCCACGAATTCTGATGCAGTTTGTATTGAGATATATGTCAGAGTGATAGAGGTAGCAAGCAGTCACTATAGATCAGTTTGATCTGTTTGTCAGACCTAGCTGTCATGCTAGTAATCATGTAATTACAGCCAGGTGTTTTCTAGCATGTGTTACTCTTTCAGGGCTTGTTAGAGTTAGTGATTGCATCACCCTGTTAGAGATTAACTGGGGTTTAGCATAATAGCTATCAGCTTAGTAAACTGGATGGGGACTCAGTTCTCATAGACAAAGGCACGACATGCTGTTCAATAGCCTGTAAATATCTCTGTATATATTCACCTTTATAACTATATAAACTCTCTGTGCACCTTCATAACTGGTCAGTCTCCCGCTTCTTATTTACAACACCCAATAGTTTGTGGCCATTTGTGAAAGGAATGATTCCGAGCGATTTAAACGCCTGCTTTCTGCTCTTCATGAAAAACAGCTGAGCACTCAGTTCAGCCATGAACCGAACTGCCAAAATGTGGTTCGTGCCCATTCCTCGTCTCTTGCCTTGAAAACCTTATGGGGTCGCCATAAGTCAGCTGTGACTTGACGGCATTTCACACGCACCCATTCCTCTCCTGCATCAGTGTGCCAAGGTGCCTATGGAGCATTAAACTATTGCGGGAAAACAGGAACATCTAGAATTCAATTTAAGATCCAGTTAAAATTTGCAAACACCATGGCATGGAGGTATAATCAATTTCTACAACAGTGCTAACACACAGCTCCAAAGAATTCCATGTTTTTAAGCGATTAAACAACTCGAGGGGAAGAGGGTGAAAATTAATAAATTCCGACCACCTGGAAAATGGACTATTAGTGGAGAAATGAAATTATAGATGGGAGTATTCCTTGATGTATTGTAGAAGTCCAAAATACGGCATTGTTGAGCCACAAATCTAAAGAGATATCTTAAAAGAACTAGTTTCTAACTAGAAGTTCAAAATATGGCACTGGGCACAGGTTTTAGAACCAAAAAATTTAAGGGATACTTTTAAAGGACTAACTAGAAGTCTGAAATACAGCATTGGGCACAGGACTTAGAACTAAAAATCTAAAGGGATATTTTTAAAGGACTAGTTTCCAACTAGAAGTCTGAAACAGGACATTGGGCACAGGTTTTAGAACCAAAAATCTTAAGGGATATTTTTAAAGGACTAGTTTCTAACTTTTATGGCTGTGCAAATATAATCCCTGGTAAAATCTCAGGAGCCAGATACATCCCCTTTGGATTCCTGTAGAAAGGTCTATTCCTACAGAAACGTATTCCTGTAGAAAGGTGGGCATTGATAATTCACACCAGATGCTTGTCAGGTTTCGATCACTAGATACATTTTTCAGTTCTAGAGTGATCCACACACACCCCTCCCCGGACAGGAAGTATTCCAAATACATTTCCATGGGCAAACAACATTGTGCCCCAAATCCTTGCAAATCACTAAGAGCTATTCCTATGCAGGGCTGGTTGAAACTAACAGCATTTGCGCACGGGCGCTGCCTCAGAGAATTGTGCCCAGAGGGTAACTTGGAGGCTGGCTTCCTTTAGCCAGAACGTTAAGGACTCTTCAAACAACCTGCATCTGCCCCACTGCCTTTTGCAAGCTTAATTCAGAAAATCTGAATGGCCCAGAGACCTAGATGGCCCAGGCCAGCCCGATTTTGTCAGATCTCAGAGGCTAAGCAGGGTCAGCCCTGGTTAAATCTTGGATGGGAGACCACCACGGAAGCCCAAGGTTGCTATGCAGAGGCGGGCAAGGGCAAAACCACCTCTGTATGTCTTTTGCCCTGATCTGAATGGCTGAGATTAGCCCAATCTCATTGGATCTTGAAAACTCAGCAGGGTTAGCCCTGGTTAGTACTTGGATGGGAGACCACCAAGGAAGTCCAGGGCTGCTAGGCAGAGGCGGGCAAGGGCAAACCACCTCTGTGTGTCTTTTTTCCTGACCTGGATGGCCCAGGCTAGCACTTAGATGGGAGACTGCCACAGGAAGTGGTGGC